>NC_086329.1:80454690-80754690 GCF_036172605.1 Pelobates fuscus | reverse complement strand
ATGGATACATGGAATATCTTCCAACAAATATTAGAAAGGCACATTTCTCAGTATGTAACATTGGGTAATAAATATAAAAGAAACAAATTGAAACCAATGTGGCTTAGGAGAGGAGTAAAATAAGAGATTCAAAATAAGAAAAGGGCATTTAAAACATTTAAATCGGACAAATCAGATGCATCCTATAAAAGATATAAGAAAGCCAATAATGCGTGCAAAAAGGCGATTAGATTCGCTAAACTTCAAAATGAAAAAATGATAGCTAAAGAGAGCAAAACCAACCCCAAAGCATTCTTTAAGTACATAAACTCTAAAAATAAAATAAAAACAATGAAAGTGTAGATACACTATAAACTGGAATGGGGGTGTTAGTTAATGAAGACCAAGAAAAGGCAGAAATTTTAAATAACAATTTCTCCTCCATATATATTAAGGAAGAACCCATGGCAATAGATGTGCAAATGATTTCTGCTAAAAACTTGCAGAAAAATTGAAAGACTCAAGACTTGCTGCAGCAACTAAAGCAAGTTAATATAAACAAAGCTCCAGGGCCTGACGGTATTCATCCACGAGTATTTAAGGAACTAAGTGTAGAAATAAGTGAACCTTGTTTTTAATCTTTCAAGATTCTTTTCTTTCAGGAAGTGTTCCGGAGGATTGGAGGAAGGCAGATGTGGTTCCTATATTCAAAAAGGGTTAAAAATCCTTGCCTGGAAATTATAGATCTGTGAGCTTAACTGCTGTGGCTGAATTTTTTTTGAAAGGTTATTAAGGGATAATAATCAAGAATTCCTTGAGAAGAACATGGATATCAGTATTAATCAGTATGGTTTTATGAAACACAGGTCATGTCAAACTAACTTGATTGCATTCTATGAAGAAGTAAGTAGAAGTATTGATCAGGGTGTTGCGGTGGATTTGATTTATTTGGATTTTGCCAAGGCATTTGATGCAGTTCCACACAACAGATTAGTGTTCAAACTGAAATAAACCGGTCTAGATGAAAATGCTTGTTCTTGGGTAGAACATTGGCTTAAAAATAGAGTACAAAGAGTTGTCATTAATGGTATATTTTCAAGCTGGACAGAGGTGGCAAGTGGTGTCTTTCAGGGTTCTGTTCTGGGACCCCTTCTATTTAACATGTTTATAAATGATCTTGAAAAAAGCATTGAAAGTCATGTTTCAGTGTTTGCAGATGACACAAAACTCTGTAATGAAGGGGCGTACCTGGAGCATTTGGCACCCGGGGCGGATCCTATATTTCCTATATATATCTTATACATTAAAAAACACCCGCAAATTTTTTAAATGTATTTAGCACCGAGTAGTGTTTGTATTTTTTTTTATGTATTTAGCACCGAGCAGTGTTTGTGTGTTTGAATGTAAGCATGTTTTTGTATGGAGTGTGTGTAAGTGAATGTACCGGTGTGTTTGCATGTATTGGCATTTGAATGCAGGCCTGCATTTTTCTGTAGTGTGGTATTTTTTTTGTTGACATTTGGATGCAGGGTTGTATTTGTGTGTAGTGTAGGCGAAATGCTAAAATGTATGCACATATACATATATACTCACATATACACACACTGGCACACATACACAGACACATAGGTACACACACATGCAGTTACATAGAAACACAATCATACACACATACAGACACACATATAGACACACTGATGCAAACACAGACACACAAACAGATACACATACACACACTGACACATACAGATACACATATACCAACACACATACAGATACACAGACATACAGATACACAGACACATGTATAAGTGTGTGTCTGAGTGTGTTTGTATAGTTAATGCAGTGTGTGTGTTTGTATAGGGAATGCAGTGTGTTTGTGTAGTGGATGCAGTGTGTGTGCTTGTATAGTGGATAATGGTGTAAGGGAGGGGGGTTGATGGTGTGAGGGAGGGGGTGATGGTGAGAAGGAGGGGTTGTGAGCGGAAGGGGGTGATGGTAAGAGAGAGGGGGTGATGGTGTGAGGGAGGGGGGTGAGGATGAGAGGGAGGTGGTGATGGTGAGAGGGAGGGGGTGATGATGGAGGGGGTGATGATGGAGGGGTGATGGTGAGAGGGAGGGGGTGAGAGGGAGAGGCGGAAATGGTGTGAGGGAGGGGGGATGATGGTGTGAGAGAGGGGGGTGATGTGAGAGGGAGAGGGGGATGATGTGAGAGAGGGGTGATGGTGAGAGGGAGAGGGGGGTGATGGTGTGAGGGAGGGGGTGATGTTAGAGGGAGAGGGGGTGTTTGTGTGAGGGGGTGATGATGAGGGGGGTGATGTGAGAGGGAGAAGGGGAGATGGTGTGAGGGGGTGATGGTGTGAGGGATGGGGAGAGGGGGGATGGACTAAATACCTTAATTCCCTGGTGGGTTCCTGCAGAGCTGCAGACCATGAATCTCACAAGACACATTCAGAGTCACACAGTCAGAGCGTTGCCGTTGTAACGCGTGACAATGCTCTGATTGATCAGATCTCGTGAGACACATGGTCTGCAGCTCTGCACACTGTGGAGCGGCAGAACGGTGTCTGCGATGGGCACAGGATGTCACGATACTGGGGAACCCAACACGCTAACACACACACAGACACACAGACAGAAAGTGTGCAGTACCGGTCCTTAGAGTGGCCGGGCTAAGCACACACAGAATAGTCAGGAGACAAGCCGAGTAAGGGGAACCAGAAAACAGAATAACGAGAAACAAGCCGAGGTCAAAGGGTAGGAGAAAGTCACAAAGTCAGTATAACAAGCCAGAGAGTACGTAACCAGAAAGCACACGTTCAGAATCAATACTATAAAGCAAAGACCACAAGAGGGCACAGATAGACAGGAAAGGTAAGTATTTAAATCCTAGCCTGAATCCTGATTGGCTAACCACCAATCAGTATTAACAAACACACGTGGGGGATATCTATACCCCCCACTGTGTTGGTTGCACTGTAGCTTTAACGCCGGGTCACGTGAGTGACCCCGGCGCTTAGATAATAGTGCCGTCTCCCAGCGTGCAGCGTTAGACATGCTGCCGCTGGGAGGAGGAGAGGAGGACGCGAGCGACGTGTCAAGAGGAGAGGACGCCGCTCGCTTATCGGTAAGGGGAGAGGGGACCGCGGGCGGCAACGGACCGAGGGTGAGTGCTGCGAGAGGATTGCAGCCTCCCCTCACCGCTGCCCGCGGAGCCCTGACATAACCCCCCCCTCGAAGACCGCCCAGAGGGCGGGAAGCCGAAGGCTTCAAAGGAAACCGCGCATGAAAGGAGCGGATCAAGGAGGGGGCGTTCAAGTCAGAGACAGAAACCCACGACCGCTCCTCCGGGCCGTAACCCTTCCAATCAACCAGATACTGCAACCGACCTCGAGAGAAACGAGAATCAAGGAGAGCAGCCACCTCATATACGTCACTAGAGACCGCGCGGAGGGCATCGGAACGCCTGAGAGACCCAGAGAACCGATTACAGAGCAAGGGCTTCAAAAGGGAGGTGTGAAAGGTGTTAGGTATGCGCATGGAAGGGGGCAAGGCCAGGGAGTAGGATACAGGATTCACCCTACGCAACACCTTATAGGGACCAAGGAACTTGGGCGCGAACTTCATCGAGGGAACCCTAAGGCGGAGATTCCTAGAGGACAACCAAACCCTATCACCCGGAGCATAAGAAGGAGCCGCACACCTACGACGATCAGCAAACCTCTTTTGAGTAGCAGCAGCACGACAAAGAGCAGCATGGACCTGATCCCACATCTTCCGTAAGGAGGCGAGGTGCTCGTCCAAAGCGGGCATTCCCTTGTCGGAGAACACACCGGGAAGGACAGCGGGTTGGAACCCATAAGCCACCATAAAAGGACTTACGCCAGTAGAAGAATGAGACACAGTGTTCCTGGCAAACTCAGCCCAGGGAAGGAGATAGGACCAGTTGTCCTGGTGTGCATTCGTGAAACAGCGTAAATACAACTCCACAGACTGATTTGCTCGTTCGGCAGCTCCATTAGATTGCGGATGATAGGAGGAAGTAAACGATAAGGAGACCCCCATCTCAGCACAACAGCCTCTCCAAAACCGAGAGACAAACTGAGGGCCCCTGTCAGATACGATATCTTGTGGTATACCATGCAAGCGGAACACTTCTTTGGCAAATACCTGAGCCAACTGAACCGCAGAAGGTAGCTTCTTAAGCGGAATGAAGTGCGCCATTTTGGAGAACCTATCCGTTACAGTAAAAATTACTGTCTGCCCATCAGATGAAGGAAGATCCACAATAAAGTCCATGGATAAGTGTGTCCACGGTTTCTTGGGTACAGATAGGGGCATAAGGAGTCCCAGGGGTTTAACATTAGGGGACTTACACTGTGTACAGACACGGCAAGCCTGCACGTAATCTACCACGTCTTTTTTGAGTGAGGGCCACCAAAACTGTTGGAAAAGACCCTTGTAAGTTTTGGTAACCCCTGGATGACCAGCCGTTTTGGCTGTGTGAAATAAAGTTAACAACTTCTTTCTGTCTTTTACTTTCACGTACAGCTTACCGGTAGGGGTCTCAGAGGGTGCTTGGGATTGGTATGACTTGATACCATCAAGAAAAAGAGACTAGATAACCAAACGGGTAGTAGCTATTATATTAGTTGTGGGTACAATGGGCTCAGGAGTGGAGGTAATAGAATCTACAGGTTCGTACTGGCGGGAGATGGCATCAGCCTTGACATTTCAATAACCAGGCCTGTATGTGATTATGTACTGAAAACGTGAGAGAAATAAAGACCATCTAGCCTGACGAGAGGATAACCTCTTAGCATCTGCGATATTGGATAGATTTTTATGATCGGTTATAACCAAAATCTTGTGTCTAGCTCCCTCTAACAAGTACCTCCATTCTTTAAATGCCATCACTATAGCTAATAATTCCCTGTTCCCAACGTCGTAATTCTTTTCAGACTCTGACAAGCGTTTTGAAAAGTAACCACAGGGAAGGAGGGGTTCGTCATACGATTGTCTTTGTGACAACACCGCTCCTATACCTGATTCAGAGGCGTCTACTTCCAGTACAAAGGGAAGGGAAGGATCAGGATGGTGTAACACAGGGGCAGTGGCAAATTCCTTTTTTAGAGTCTCGAAGGCCACAATAGCATTAGGATTCCAAACCCTGGGGTGTAAACCCTTTTTTGTCAGTTTAGTGATAGGGGAAATAATGGATGAGAAGTTTTTAACAAACTTTCTATAATAATTGGCAAACCCTATAAATCGCTGTATTGCCTTAAGTCCTTGGGGAAGGGGCCAGGACAGTATAGCTTCCAATTTTGAAGGATCCATGCTGAATCCTTGTTCAGAAATAACATAACCCAGGAATTGTACAGAAGTTTGGTCGAATAAGCATTTCTCTAATTTACAATAAAGACCGTTCTGCAACAACCTTTTAAGCACCATCCTAACATGAGTATGATGTGTCTCCAAATCCGGAGAATATACCAGTATGTCATCAAGGTAGACTACGGCACAGACATGCAGTAGGTCTCTAAGGACATCGTTTATGAGATCCTGAAATACGGCAGGAGCATTACACAATCCAAAAGGCATGACTAGATACTCGTAATGCCCACTGCGTGTATTGAACGCCGTTTTCCATTCATCGTTCTCCTTGATACGAACAAGGTTATAAGCCCCCCTGAGGTCTAGTTTTGTAAAATATTTAGAACCTTTGACACGATCAAACAACTCCGTAATGAGAGGGATCGGATAGGCATTTTTAATCGTTATATTGTTTAGTGCTCTGTAATCTATACACGGTCTCAAATCGCCCTCCTTTTTCGCCACAAAAAAGAAACCAGCACCAGCCGGAGAGGAGGACCTTCTAATAAAACCTTTAGTTAAGGCTTCCCGTATGTACTCCTCCATGACCTGGTTCTCTTTCTCAGAAAGAGGGTAGACCTTACCCCTAGGAGGCATAGTACCCAGTAATAGGTTAATGGCACAGTCATACTCACGGTGTGGAGGTAACTTATCTGCCTCCCTTTTTTCGAAAACCAATGCAAGGTCTGCATATACAGAAGGGACAGAAACAGAAAGTGGTTTAGCTGTGGGCACGTTGAGTAAACAAACGGGACGTACCTGGGCCATACAGTCTCGTTGACAAGATTCCCCCCAGGAGAGTATATCTAAACAACCCCAATCAAGTACTGGGTTGTGTTTAACTAACCAGGGAAAACCCAGAATGATGGTAGCAGTAGGGGAGTCAATTATTTGGAAGGTTAATCGTTCCTTGTGTAAAGCACCCACAGACATAACTATATCTTGGGTTTCATGGGTCACCAGAGGTTTCTCAAGTGGTCTACCATCTATGGCCTCAACGGCCAAGGGTGTGGCCTTTCGGATCAAAGTCAGGGCTGCGGTTTTGGCAAAGTTCTCATCCATAAGGTTGTCTGCCTCACCTGAATCGATCAAGGCTTTGGTTGTTATAGTGGTTTTATTGACCAAAAGAGAAACCGTAATAAACGGTCAGGAGATGGACACATGAGGGGACAAGGTCATAACACCCAAGGCCGACCCCTCTCTGGGCCTTAGGTGCTGTAGTGTCAGGATCGGGTCAGGGATCCAACACGCAGAGTACAAAGAGTAGCAGATACGTATACCGGTCCTTAGAATGGCCGGACTTAACGTATAACTACAATAGAATGGTGAGAGACAAGCCGAGGTCGAGGAAACGAGAGGACAGGTAAGCGAGAGACAAGCCGGGTCAAGGATAACAGAAAGGCAGGAGAGTAAACAACAAAGCCGGGTCAGAACCAAAAGACAAGTGAATAACAAAGCACTGTGTGACTAGGCGGACTAGAACCACGACAGGGCAATGAGTGAATGAGAGAACCACTGTTAAGTATCCTGGCTAGGGAGAGAAGACACGCCTCCGGCGAGTCCTGATTCGTCTCCCGAGATTTGAGTGGCAGGATGTTCCGGGTTGGCGTCATGACGTCTACCTCCGGTCCTCCTGTTATAAAAGGAAGTGACTCCCTCGCGGCCGGCGTTAGCAAGACCGAGTGAACCGCGGGAGACCGAGGAGACATGGCGTCCGGACGGATAAACTTCTAAGTCTCTACCTCTCTCAAAGGTAGAGACTCCAGGTACCCTGACAGTACCCCCCCCCTCAGATACGCCCACCGGGCGGAAGGAGCCGGGGCGAGATGGAAAGCGGGAGTGAAATGCCCTGCGAAGACGGGGAGCATGAACATCCTCTTGTGGTACCCAACTCCTCTCCTCAGGACCATATCTCTTCCAGTCAACTAAATATTGTACTCGCCCCCGGGAGACACGAGAATCAATAATGGAGTTAACCTCATATTCCTCCTGACCCTCCACCTGAACAGGGCGCGGAGGGGCGATTGTGGAGGAGAATCTGTTACAGATTAGAGGTTTCAGCAATGACACGTGAAAGGAGTTCGGGATGGGTAAAGTAGCTGGAAGAGCTAGACGATATGCCACTGGGTTAATTCGAGTCAAGATCCTGTAGGGACCAATATAACGAGGAGCGAATTTCATGGAAGGAACTTTAAGACGAATATTCCTAGTGCTCAACCACACTCTATCGCCCGGAACAAAATTCGGAGCCGCCCTTCTACGTTTGTCAGCATGTTTCTTAACCAGTACAGAATTGTGTAGAAGAATCTGTCGAGTCTGATCCCACAACTTCCTCAAATTGGCCACATGGACATCAACCGACGGCACTCCTTGGGAAGGAGAAACCGGGGGAAGAATGGATGGATGAAAGCCATAGTTCATGAAGAAGGGACTTGAATGCGTGGAGTCACAAACGAGATTGTTGTGCGCAAACTCTGCCCAAGGAATCAAACCGACCCAATCGTCCTGGTGTTCGGAAACAAAACAACGTAAGTATTGCTCAATCTTCTGGTTGGTTCGTTCAGCAGCTCCGTTAGACTGAGGATGATAGGCGGACGAAAAATTCAATTTGATGCCTAATTGAGAACAGAACGACCTCCAAAAACGTGAAACAAATTGGGAGCCTCTATCAGAAGTGATCTCCGAAGGAATCCCATGCAAGCGAAAAATCTCTTTAGCAAAGACCTCCGCCAATTCAGGGGAAGTCGGGAGTTTAGGCAAAGGTACGAAATGTGCCATCTTGGTAAACCTATCGACTACGGTGAGGATAACAGTGTGCTTTTTAGAAACAGGCAGATCCACAATAAAGTCCATTGCCACACAGGACCAAGGTTTGTCAGGAATTTCCAGCGGTTGTAGAAGACCACAAGGAAGCGAATGCGGTAGTTTAGTTTTAGTACAGACCACACAAACCCCGATAAAATCCTTAATATCCTTCCGTAACGACGGCCACCAGAAATCCTTGGAGATCAAAGAATACGTCTTGCGAACACCCGGATGACCAGCCACCTTACTCTCGTGAAGACACTGTAAGAGCTCCAATTGAAGTTCAGGGGGAACGAAAAGTCTGGAAGCCGGAGTCAGTCTAGGTGCCAGATGCTGCAAGTTCCTTATCTGATCAAGTAGCGGAGAATGAACTTTGAGAGTAGTGTTAGCGATAATGTTACACTTGGGTACTATAGAGGACAAAACCGGCTCAGATACGGCAGCAGGTTCATATTGGCGAGATAAGGCGTCGGCTTTAGAATTCTTAGAACCTGGCCTATATGTGAGTACGTAGTTGAAGTGAGTGAGAAATATGGACCAACGAACCTGTCTAGATGATAGTCGTTTAGCCTCTCCAATATAGGATAAGTTTTTATGATCTGTCAAAATAGTAACAGGATGCAAAGTACCCTCCAATAAATGTCTCCACTCCTTCAAGGCCATTATAACCGCTAGTAGTTCCCTGTCACCAATGTCATATCTGCTTTCAGTACCTGACAATTTTTTGGAAAAGTATCCACAAGGATGTAATGGTTTATCTACACCCAGTAGAAAAGTATGGAACCAAAGGTCCCTAGTGGAAGAGTTAGTCAGAAATCCCTAACTTTAATAGTCCTAATAATAAAGACAATAAAAATAGACAGGAAAAAGGAGACCAGGGTAGAGAGGGTGAATGTGGCTGGATACACATAGACCCTAGTATCCCTTTAACAGTACGGTATATGTAAACCTAAAGATTTAGGTAACATACAAAAGCTGTAAGGAGATAAATTAGGTAAAGGGACCTGTAAGTAAATAGGGGAGAACAGAGAAGAGGACCTCTAAACTAGAGGTATATGTACACACCTCCCTCCAAAGACCTTAATCCCCTAGGGGTCCACTCGCTATGAGAGGATCCTGTAACTTGATACCTCGGCACTGTGACTGTCACAAGTACCTACCTATTACCCTGCTCCCTGCCTGTCTAAGTAGCGAAGAAATTAATTAAATAAATCAAATACAATCCATAACGTGCTACCTTAAAGAAGACAGGAAAAAAGGAGACCAGGATGGAGAGGGTGAATGTGGCTGGATGCACATAGACCCTAGTATCCCTTTAGCAGTACATTATATGTGAGCCCAAAGATTAGGCAACATACAGAAACTGTAGGGAGATAAATAAGGTAAAGCGGCTTATAAGTAAATAGGGGAGAACGGAGAAGAGGACCTCTAAACTAGAGGTATATATACACACCTCCCTCCAAAAACCTTAATCCCCTAGGGGTCCACTCACTAGGAGAGGATCCTGTAACTTAATACCTCGGCACTGTGACTGTCACAAGTACCTACCTATTACCCTGCTCCCTGCCTGTCTAAGTAGCGAAAAAAATAATTAAATTAAATCAAATTCAATCCATGAAGTGCTACCTAATAGTGCAACCAAAATTAAAATAAGATGAAACTCGACGCGCGTTTCGGCGTGCTAACACGCCGTCGTCAGGAGTAATGTACTGCAATGTAACCTTGTTCCCTTTTATACCCGTTGAGATAATGATAGTTAACAGCTGTGAGCCCCACGTGTGCGTGCTTCATTGCTTTCCCGTCCACTGATTGGTTCAGGGAATACCATTGTGCCCTGATTGGTGTCCTTCCCGGACCATGTGACCAGGGGGCGTGGTGTTGGGTAAAGTGGAGCCCACGTGGGGAAAACGTCAGCTGAATACGTCAGATAGTGACGATACTGTCAATCTTCAAAGCCGGCCCACTAGATAGCGACTACATTGAGGAGTTTTATATGCTGAAAGGGAGAGAGGGATTTGTTATAATCCGGTTGCCTTGATAACCGGGGGATCAACCCCCTATACTCTCCCATATTTTCAAGAGCAACATAGATGCTCTGTCTTCTCAGAATAGGTCTAGTGCTGTTCAGATGGTGTTACCATCCGAAGAGTATTATATCTTAATGGGTCATTGGAGATGTACCAAACGTAAAATCTATGGTATATTAAGGGAAAAAAAAGGGGAAAAGAATTCCCAATTATAACGTGAGGCTAATGGACCAGTCAGACTAGAGGTATTGGTCCATATCCTTATAACCTTTGTTATTAATTCTAGAGATATGGACAAAGGGTCTGTCTGTCTGTCCTGCCTTACTGGAATCTTGATACTTAAGGTAACAGGATGAGAGGAAAAAAACCTCCCTGCAGTGATAAATAACTATATACAGTTGTGCCTGTTAATTATATACAAGAATACAGTGGGGATAACTATATACAACATCAAATAAGAGAGAATGATCATAAAAATGCGGTAAATGAGAAACCCTCATTGAGACCAGCCGGCGAGAGAGTCTTTAACCTGTAGATCCAGTAGGACTCTCGTTGCCTTAATTTCAAATCCCAGTCACCCTTCCTGGGAGAGTATAGGGGGTTGATCCCCCGGTTATCAAGGCAACCGGATTATAACAAATCCCTCTCTCCCTTTCAGCATATAAAACTCCTCAATGTAGTCGCTATCTAGTGGGCCGGCTTTGAAGATTGACAGTATCGTCACTATCTGACGTATTCAGCTGACGTTTTCCCCACGTGGGCTCCACTTTACCCAACACCACGCCCCCTGGTCACATGGTCCGGGAAGGACACCAATCAGGGCACAATGGTATTCCCTGAACCAATCAGTGGACGGGAAAGCAATGAAGCACGCACACGTGGGGCTCACAGCTGTTAACTATCATTATCTCAACGGGTATAAAAGGGAACAAGGTTACATTGCAGTACATTACTCCTGACGACGGCGTGTTAGCACGCCGAAACGCGCGTCGAGTTTCATCTTATTTTAATTTTGGTTGCACTATTAGGTAGCACTTCATGGATTGAATTTGATTTAATTTAATTATTTTTTTCGCTACTTAGACAGGCAGGGAGCAGGGTAATAGGTAGGTACTTGTGACAGTCACAGTGCCGAGGTATTAAGTTACAGGATCCTCTCCTAGTGAGTGGACCCCTAGGGGATTAAGGTTTTTGGAGGGAGGTGTGTATATATACCTCTAGTTTAGAGGTCCTCTTCTCCGTTCTCCCCTATTTACTTATAAGCCGCTTTACCTTATTTATCTCCCTACAGTTTCTGTATGTTGCCTAATCTTTGGGCTCACATATAATGTACTGCTAAAGGGATACTAGGGTCTATGTGCATCCAGCCACATTCACCCTCTCCATCCTGGTCTCCTTTTTTCCTGTCTTCTTTAAGGTAGCACGTTATGGATTGTATTTGATTTATTTAATTAATTTCTTCGCTACTTAGACAGGCAGGGAGCAGGGTAATAGGTAGGTACTTGTGACAGTCACAGTGCCGAGGTATCAAGTTACAGGATCCTCTCATAGCGAGTGGACCCCTAGGGGATTAAGGTCTTTGGAGGGAGGTGTGTACATATACCTCTAGTTTAGAGGTCCTCTTCTCTGTTCTCCCCTATTTACTTACAGGTCCCTTTACCTAATTTATCTCCTTACAGCTTTTGTATGTTACCTAAATCTTTAGGTTTACATATACCGTACTGTTAAAGGGATACTAGGGTCTATGTGTATCCAGCCACATTCACCCTCTCTACCCTGGTCTCCTTTTTCCTGTCTATTTTTATTGTCTTTATTATTAGGACTATTAAAGTTAGGGATTTCTGACTAACTCTTCCACTAGGGACCTTTGGTTCCATACTTTTCTACTATTTAATCTGTGGGTTATTCCCCGTTAGGAAGAGCTATTGGGGCATTTTTCTTAAACACCGACCTATGAGCTTTGAGTGAAGGCTCTTGGGTCGAGGTTTTTTCTCTCTATCTCTACATTTATCTACACCCAACCTTTGGGACAGAACAGCACCTATACCTGTCTCAGAAGCGTCAACTTCGAGTAGGAAAGGTAGAGTAGTATCAGGGTGAACTAAAATTGGTGCGGAAGCAAACAGCTCTTTGAGTGTCTTAAAAGCCAGAAGTGCTTCAGTAGACCAATTCTTAGTCTCAGCCCCTTGTTTGGTCATGTTGGTGATGGGAGCAATGATAGAGGAGTATCCCTTAATGAAACGTCTGTAGTAATTAGAGAAACCAATGAATCTCTGGATAGCCTTGAGACCCTTAGGTAAAGGCCACTCTAATATGGATTGGAGCTTCTCCGGGTCCATTTCAAACCCCTCCCCAGAAATCACATAACCAAGAAAGGTAGTTTGGGATTGGTCAAAGCTGCATTTCTCTAGTTTGCAGTACAAGCCATGCTGAAGAAGTTTGTGTAAAACCCTTCTGACTTGTCTGTGGTGAGTCTCAATATCCCTGGAATGTATAAGAATATCATCAAGGTATACAATCACACAGTCATCTTGAAACTCCCTAAGAACCTCATTAATAAGGTCCTGAAATACCGCCGGAGCATTGCAGAGACCAAAAGGCATTACAGTATACTCATAGTGCCCATATCGAGTATTGAATGCAGTTTTCCACTCGTCACCGTCGTGGATTCTCACCAAATTATAAGCACCTCTAAGGTCTAACTTAGTGAAAATTTTAGAACTTTTTAATCGATCAAAAAGCTCGGTGATCAAGGGAATCGGATAAACATTTCTGATGGTTATCTTGTTAAGGCCTCGGTAGTCAATGCAAGGTCTTAAAGAACCATCCTTCTTTTTAACAAAAAAGAATCCAGCCCCAGCAGGAGAGGAGGATCTTCTAATGAACCCCTTGTCTAGGTTTTCACGAATATACTCTTCTAGAACTAAGTTTTCATTCGTGGACAAAGGGTATACATGACCCCTGGGGGGCATGGTACCAGAAAGTAAATTAATTTTGCAATCAAAAGGCCTATGTGGTGGTAAGGTATCAGCCTTTCTTTTGTCAAATACTGCCTTTAAATCTTGATACAAGGACGGTATCTGTACTTTGGTAGAGTCAGTAGCGTTATTAAGTGAGTTGACACTACAAAGAGGTGACACTTTCTTTAAACAATTCTCTTGACAATTCTGACCCCATGAAACTATTTCCCCTGATCTCCAATCTATAACGGGGTTATGTCTCTTAAGCCAGGAGTATCCCAGGACTATGGGAACAGAAGGGGATGAAATGAGTAGTAGGGATATTTCCTCCTTGTGTAGAATACCAGTAGTTAAGTAAAGAGGTGTGGTCTCCCGGAAAATCACAGGCTCAACTAAAGGTCTACCATCAATGGCTTCAACAGCCAAGGGTGTCTTCCTTAACTGGGATGGGATAGTGTGTTTGGTGAGAAACTTTTGGTCGATAAAATTCTCAGCAGCGCCGGAGTCTATCAATGCCATAGTTTCTAAAGTTCCCTTCTCCCAAGTTAAAGAGACCGGTAATAGGAGTCTATGTTCTTTGTAGTTATGAGTAGAGGACAAAATCGAAACACCCAAGGTCTGTCCTCTAGAGAAACTTAGGTGCGAGCGTTTCCCGGACGGCTGGGACAGCTCAAACGTACATGACCTCTGGACCCACAATACATACACAGTCCCTCTCTTCTCCTGTACTGTCTCTCCTCCTCTGAGAGACGAGTAAGGCCTAACTGCATAGGTTCTGAAACCTGTGGATCTTTGGTTTCAGAAATTTGAAATGATGGTGCTAGTCTAGAGGAAGATTTAGCGGTTCTATCTCGAGTATTCTGTCTCTCCCTTAGACGTTCGTCAATACGAGAGATAAAGGAAATTAAGTCCTCCAGGTTCACGGGAAGCTCTCTTGTCGCTACCTCATCAAGTATTACATCAGATAATCCATTTAAGAATACATCTATATAGGCCTGTTCATTCCATTTTACCTCTGCCGCCAAAGACCTGAACTCTAGTGCATAATCCACAAGTGTTTGGTTGTCTTGTCTAAGGCGCAACAGTAATCTGGCTGCATTGGCCTTCCTGCCAGGAGGGTCAAAAGTTCTTTTAAAAGCAGCTACAAAGGAATTATAGTTATAGACTAATGGATTATCATTCTCCCACAACGGATTAGCCCATCTCAGAGCTTTCTCAATGAGTAAGGTAATAATAAATCCCACCTTTGCCCTATCAGTAGGGTATGAACGGGGCTGTAGCTCGAAATGAATACTGATCTGGTTCAAAAAGCCACGACACCTCTCAGGAGAACCAGCATAACGTACAGGTGGGGTAACTTGGGAAGAAGCACCTACAGTAGCTACCTCTAACCCCGAACCCACAGAAGAAGCAGAAGTATTACGCCTCTCCTCAGGTGGATTAATAGGGCGAGACAGCAGCGCCTGTAGTGCTAGAGCCATCTGATCCATCCTATGATCCATGGCGTCAAACCTAGGATCAGGAGAACCAAGCTGACAATTTGTACCTGCAGGATCCATGGCCCTGTCGTAATGTCAGGATCGGGTCAGGGATCCAACACGCAGAGTACAAAGAGTAGCAGATACGTATACCGGTCCTTAGAATGGCCGGACTTAACGTATAACTACAATAGAATGGTGAGAGACAAGCCGGGTCAAGGATAACAGAAAGGCAGGAGAGTAAACAACAAAGCCGGGTCAGAACCAAAAGACAAGTGAATAACAAAGCACTGTGTGACTAGGCGGACTAGAACCACGACAGGGCAATGAGTGAATGAGAGAACCACTGTTAAGTATCCTGGCTAGGGAGAGAAGACACGCCTCCGGCGAGTCCTGATTCGTCTCCCGAGATTTGAGTGGCAGGATGTTCCGGGTTGGCGTCATGACGTCTACCTCCGGTCCTCCTGTTATAAAAGGAAGTGACTCCCTCGCGGCCGGCGTTAGCAAGACCGAGTGAACCGCGGGAGACCGAGGAGACATGGCGTCCGGACGGATAAACTTCTAAGTCTCTACCTCTCTCAAAGGTAGAGACTCCAGGTACCCTGACATGTAGTTTCCCTGTAACTTAGGGCAGGTATTACAGTGGTGCCCCCTCTTACCACAATAAAGACATAACCCCTCCCTTCTACGATACGTTCTTTCAGCCTCAGTTAACCCTGTAGCACCCAATTGCATGGGTTCGGGGGATGGTTGCCTAGGAGCGGGTAATGCTAGTAATGCAGTACTGGGTAGAGCAGGTAACACCCGTGTATCCAGCCGTCTTTGAGTACGCCTCTCTCTAATACGGTTATCAATAAGGATTACATAGTCTATAACATCATCCAGAAGAACAGGCAGTTCCCTGGATGCTATTTCATCCAGTATGTAAGCGGCCAAACCCTCCTGAAAGGCTGTTACGAGGGCGTCATTATTCCAAACCACTTCAGCTGCTAGAGTGCGGAATTCGATAGTATAATCCGCTACAGATCTGTTACCCGGTCGAACCCTAAGCAGAGCTTTGCCAGCAGAGGCAACCCTACCGGGTTGATCAAACGTGCGTTTGAATGCTGACAAAAAATCTACAAAGGACATAGGAGACAAATTTTCCCACATGGGGTTTGCCCATGCTAAAGCTCTCCCAGACAGGTGGTTTATCAAAAAGGCAATTTTGGACCTGTCGGTGGGATAGGAACGTGGATTCATCACCAAATGGATGTCAATTTGATTGAGGAAACCACGACACAAAGCTGGGTCACCACTATAGCGCTGTGGCGGTGTCATATGGACTACATGAGCAGGAACGGGTACTGGAGTGGCAATGGGTTCGGGCACAGCAGCAGCCGCCTCCTGGACGGCAGGCTGCAAGTGTGCAGTACGAGCCAGTATGGTCTGTAAAGCTTGAGCAACCTGATCCATACGGTGGTCCAAGCCATCCATTCTAGCCTCCTGATTAACTAGGAGCTGGGTTATGTCAGCAGGTTCCATTATGGCCCTGTTGTAATGTCACGATACTGGGGAACCCAACACGCTAACACACACACAGACACACAGACAGAAAGTGTGCAGTACCGGTCCTTAGAGTGGCCGGGCTAAGCACACACAGAATAGTCAGGAGACAAGCCGAGTAAGGGGAACCAGAAAACAGAATAACGAGAAACAAGCCGAGGTCAAAGGGTAGGAGAAAGTCACAAAGTCAGTATAACAAGCCAGAGAGTACGTAACCAGAAAGCACACGTTCAGAATCAATACTATAAAGCAAAGACCACAACAGGGCACAGATAGACAGGAAAGGTAAGTATTTAAATCCTAGCCTGAATCCTGATTGGCTAACCACCAATCAGTATTAACAAACACACGTGGGGGATATCTATACCCCCCACTGTGTTGGTTGCACTGTAGCTTTAACGCCGGGTCACGTGAGTGACCCCGGCGCTTAGATAATAGTGCCGGCTCCCAGCGTGCAGCGTTAGACATGCTGCCGCTGGGAGGAGGAGAGGAGGACGCGAGCGGCGTGTCAAGAGGAGAGGACGCCGCTCGCGTATCGGTAAGGGGAGAGGGGACCGCGGGCGGCGACAGACCGAGGGTGAGTGCTGCGAGAGGATTGCAGCCTCCCCTTCACCGCTGCCCGCGGAGCCCTGACACAGGAGGGGCAAGTAATACAATGTGAGCAAGATATTACTTTGCTGCAGAGGGATTTAGATAGACTGGGGGAATGGGCACTCACATGGCAGATGAAATTTAATGTTGAAAAATGCAAAGTTATGCACTTCGGTGTAAAGAATGCACAAGCAACGTATACCCTTGATGGAAGCAAATTAGGGATAACAACACACGAAAATGACTTGGGAATTGTTATAGACAACAAACTATGCAACAATGTGTAATGTCATTCAGCAGTGGCTAAGGCCAGTAAGGCATTTTCATGCATGAAAAAGGGCATTCATTCTCAGGATGAGAATATAATTTTGCCTCTTTATAAATCACTGGTAAGACCACATATTGATTATGCTGTGCAGTTTTGGGCACCTGTTCTAAAGAAGAATATTGTGTGGAAATCTATTCACAAACCGGACTCTGCATAGGACACAAGGTCATGCGTTTAGACTAGAAGAAAGAAGATTTCGTCTAAGGCAAAGAAAAGGTTTTTTTACTGTGAGAACAATAAGGATGTGGAATTCTCTGCCTGAAGAAGTGGTTTTATCAGAGTCCATACAGATGTTCAAACAGCAACTAGATGCATACTTGCAAAAACAGAATATTCAAGGTTATAAAATTTTTTATGTAGGGTAATAGCTTCTTGATCCAAGGATAATTCTAGGGTCAAGAAGGATTTTTTTTCCTAGTTTGTTGCAAAATTAGAAGTGCTTCAGACTGTGTTTTTTTGCCTTCTTTTGGATCAACAGCAAAAAACAAATGTGAGGAAGGCTGAACTAGATGGACACGTATCTTTTCAGCTATGTAACTATGTAACTATGAATTGCTTTAAGTAAAACTATTAAGCAGTGATGCGGGACCTGGTGCCCAACCAGAATAACCTTTTCATTGCTAACACAACATACAAATGTCTACTCTTCTCAAAATGTCTGCTTAGATCATGGAAACTTGATATTTGGCCTAACTAAGCTCCTGAACCTGTTGCCAAGGTAATTGACAGCTTAATCTGTCACTTAAACTATTTGATTGATGGATTATCTTTTCCCTTGGATTATTTCTGATGACATACACTTTATTCTGTTTGCTGCATTTCATTTGGACAGTGTTTTCTTGTAACTGTGTTAATCATACATTTATATTTCTTTAATTTAAACTTAATTAATTTGTTTTGTTTTGAATGTAATATTGAATAAGGTGATCAAGAGCAGAATTGGGGTTGAATTATAACACACCTAAGCCACCTGCAGAGAGGATGGCATAGTGTTTGATGTGACGGACCACCTGGCCTATGCCAATCGATGCTACTAGTGCTCACCGAGGAATTCCAGCACTCCACCAGACACCATAAGCACTGCAGACCCCACTTCCAGCGATGCAGCTGCACCGGGGTCTCGCCGTCCTCCACCCACCCTGGATCCAAGACCAGGATCCAGCTTCCAGTGGGTGAACCTCTCTTACTCCAGAACAGCTCTTAAAAAAGATTGTGATTATAATCCCAGGGGAGTATAGTGATATAGCAATACTCAGGTAGATACAGCCATTTCCCCCACACATGAGATTAGACTCTATGTTAAGGGTAAGCAGGAACAGAGCTTTAATGGAGGCACACTGGCTTTTAATGCAAGTTTACCAACAAGGGTGACACCCAGGTGGACCTTGTTGGGCACAGGGGCACAAAGTGAATAAACCAATAAAAACAGAGTCACTCCCATACAAAAACAATAGAACCCCTCCTCTGTGCTTGGGAGATAATTGAATCAGGAACTGTACTAATCTAACCCAATTATTTCCAATCACAGAAAAACATACAATTTTATGAAACCCAAAAAAGTACATTAAAACACATAACACATCAGGGTGAACAACATATCCAAAAATCACCCAGATTGGTTCAGGGGTTCAGGAATTTCCTGGAAGTCATAGTTTTGACCGACTGTGCACATAGTCCTATGCCCAAAACAGTTCCAGGAAAATCAGTGCTAACAGTCGGTTAAGTTCGGTAGTCTTTTACAGGTTTCCCTGCAGGGCCCATAGTCTGTGGGCAGGAGGCTGGCAAGCAAGCCCCTTCAAGTACAAGTGGCAAGGTTACTTTCGCCACATATCTTCCCTCCCAAGGGGAGACTAACCAGGTACCTGACTTCCTGTCAGTCGGTGCCTGAGTTAGTCGAGTAACCCACCCACAACAAACAATTACTGGACCTGGTGACTCCTGTAGTCTGTCTCGGTTGTGTATGACCCCAAGGGCTACGTGGGCCTCTGGTACTCCCAGTTCCTTTGTTGCTCTCTGGCTTGCGGGTGTAGTTACTCGGTGGGCAGACACCAGCGGTGCTCTATCCTGTAGCCATCATTGCAGCTGGGTAGTGGGGTGAGTTGCTAGCTCCTGGTTCAAGTAACAGCAGAGGGCAGAGGCCAACTGCGCTCTGCCCTGTTGCCAGCGCTTCTGCTGGGGTGACAGGTATGTAGTCTTGCCCTGTAAAAAAGGGGGCAGATAGGACAGATGCCAGCGGCGCTCTGCCCTGATGCCAGCTCTTCTGCTGGAAGGGGGTCAGTGGGTATTGCCGTCTCCTCCACTAACCCCATGACCACGTTGGAAGTCTGTTGAGGAGGAGAGGGATCGCCTACCTCCTCCTCCTTGTCTTCCTGTGGTGTTGGTTGGGGATCTGGACTGGCAGACCAGCATCCCTGTAGCTCTGGCACAGAGACCACGGTCCCATCTGCACCATTGGGGTCAGGGTTGCTGTCCCCCTGTAGTTGGGGAAAAGGACCAGTTGTCTCCTCTCCCGGTATCTCTGGGTGCTGTTGGTGGAGAGAGGGACTGGTTGTCTCCTCTATCTGCAAGGTACACTTCCACTGGAAAGTGAGACCGACCATCTCCCCTCCCTGTAGGATATACTGCCGCTGGGGATAGAGACCGGTGATCTCCTCTCCCTGAAACTCACTCTGCTGCTGGGGAGGAAGGACGACATCTTCTGCTCCCTGTGCTGCACACTGCTGCTTGGGAGTGAGACCGACCGTCTCCACTCCCTGTAGGATACACTGCCGCTGGGGAGAGACACCGGTTGTCTCCTCTCCACTCTGCCGCTGGGGAGGAAGGATGACACCACCTACTCCCTGTACTACACACTACTACTGGGGAGGGGGACCGATTGTCTCCACTCCATGTAGGATAGGCTGCCTCTGGGGAGAGAGACCAGTTGTCTCCTCTCCCTGCAAGGTAAGCTGCCGCTGGGGAGTAGGACTGACTGTCCCTACTCCTCGTACCTCTGGCTGAGGTTGGGGATCTTGGCCAGCTGACCAGCATCCCTGTAAATCTGGTACAGAGACTATGCTCCCATCTGCACCATTGTAGTCAGGGTTGCTGTCCCCCTGTAATGGGGAAGAGCAACCAGCTGCCCAGCATCCCTGTAGGGCCACTAGAGAGACCTCGGTCCCATCTCCACCTGCCATCTGTGGGTCTTCCCAGCTGTAGGGTGGCAGGTCTGGGTCTGCCTGCAGGGTATATTGGGGCTGAATTGAGTGGAGTAGGTGTTGGTAGTCCGGCTCCAGCCCCCACTCCATTGTTACTGGGTGGGCCGGTCTCGTCTCACTTCATTGGCGTCAGCCCAATCATGCATGCCTGCCCTGTAATCATGAATGTCCCAGAATTGTGACTCTTCATCACTCCCAAACTCTGGTTCTGCAAAGGCCTCCCACAACAGGCCAGGACCATTGTAATCCTCCCCCTCGGGCCTGTCATGTTGAGCCATCCAGGGGGTATGGCGACCTGTATACCACCATAGGGCCTGGTAGGTGTCGTCCAAAGCTCCTTCCATACCAGGTCCTCGAATTCTGTCACCCACTCATCCAGGGGCTGAGCTCCCAGGAGAGGCATCCGCAGCGCCACTCGCATCTGTCGCCGCTGCTCTTCATTGGGTAGACTCTCACCTTGCCAACACTGTACGCCCTCCAGGGCCTCATACCAGACGTCTTTCCAGATTGCATCCCTCCAGTCCGAGTTATCCTCCTCCTCGTATAGGAACGCTGTTCGGGGACTAGCTGGTTCCATACTGCTGTAGCCAGGGGCACTGTATGGGGACTAGCGTTGGCCTCAATATAAATCCACAAACAGTGTCTCCGAGCTGCTTCTCCTCGCACTAGGCAGCCATCCCACCGCTACCACCAGATGTCTGACACTCCGACCACGACTCCACCAATCGATGCTCCTAGTGCTCACCGAGGAATTCCAGCACTCCACCAGACACCATAAATACTGCAGACCCCACTTCCAGTGATGCAGCTGCGCCGGGGTCTCGCCGTCCTCCACCCACCCTGGACCCAAGACCAAGATCCAGCTTCCAGTGGGTGAACCTCTCTTACTCCAGAGAGCGTATCAGGAACAGCTCTTAAAAGAGCTTGTGATTATAATCCCAGGGGAGTATAGTGATATAGCAATCCCCAGGGTACATACAGCCGTTTCCTCCACACATGAAATGAGACTCTATGTTGAGGGTAAGCAGGAACAGAGCTTTAATGGAGGCACACTGGCCTTTTATGCAAGTTTCCCAACAAGGGTGACACCCAGGTGGACCTTGTTGGGCACAGGGACACAAAGTGAAGAAATCAATAAAAACAGAGTCATATAGTGAGACACTCCCATACACAAACAATAGAATCCCTCCTCTGTGCTTGGTAGATAATTGAATCAGGAACTGTACTAATCTAACCCAATTATCTTCAAGCACAGACAACATACAATTTTATGAAACCCAAAAAAAGTACCTTAAAACAAACAAAACCCCATAAAGTAACATCCCCTGATAGCCCCGAGCTGGGTGAACAACATATCAAAAAATCACCCAGATCGGTTCAGGAATTTCCTGCAAGTCATTGTTTTGACCGACCGTGTACATGGTCCTATGCCAGAAATAATTCAAGGGAAATCAGTGCTAACAGTCGGTCAAGTTCGGTAGTCTTTTACAGGTTTCCCTGCAGGGCCCATAGTCTGTGGGCAGGAGGCTGGCAAGTCAAGAGTCATCTGAATTGTGCATATTTGGTTGACCTGAAATTGCAGGCTGGTAGTTGACATTTTTTTTTATCTAAGAATCATTATATGTGAGTGGTTGGTTAAGCATTACCATAATTTGGATTCAGCTTTTTGGTTGCAAATGGACAGGCTGAAATCTGATATTTTGCAATCATAAAATGGCAACTAGTTATTTTTATTATTTCAGAATGAGGGTATTTGAAGCTTAGTGAATAAACCTGTCAGGGCTGTTCACAAAAGGGTAACTGGAATTCAAAGACGATCAGATTTTAGGCTAACAAAACCTAACTAAATATAGCTGACTTGGAGAATTTTTCCAGTTCCAAAGTTTTGGTGCAAAATGTGAAATTCACTTTAAATTCCTCACAATTCACACGAGAATAATTCAAGTGAACAACACAGATTATCTCCAAATTACTAAAAGGTTCATTGATTCCTTAAAGATTGTCTACACCACCCCCCCCCCCCCATTCAATATTAATGCAAAGAAAATGTACATTTGAAGCAAGACATATCAAATGTCATCGTTTTTGTTATGTTTATGAAGGCAGACATATTATCCTACCTATTGGTATATACATATAGGCTACTCGATATATCATTTGGAAACCTTTAAGCATTTACTCACTTGACTAACTATACAAAAAGTATCTGAAACATTTATATGTGGTTCCTGATACCCACAAGAACTCACAAAGAACTCTGCAATACTAATCAATGATGAAGACACTGGCGGAACTACCGCGGTTTCAGGGGTTGCAGCTGTGACTGGGCCCATCACTCCAGGGGGCCCGGCCGCCCTGTGGACCCCTGCGACCGGGTGCCTGCCACAATGTGCTGCGGCCCAGGTCCGCACAATGTAACCACCGGGGCCACGTTGAAGGGGTCCATCGGGTGGCCCATGCTGTTAGGGCCCCCTGTGATGACATCAGATGCTGGGAGGAAGCTGTGACTGCCCCAGTCACTCCTCCCAGCTATCAGAGAGAGCCATGTGGGAGGAAGGAGAGGGAGTCAGAGTTTGGAACTCTGACTCCCATCAGCCTGAGCCACCACTGTACCCCAGGGAAAGTCTCCCTTCTGCATCTTAAAGGTAGGAAACAAGTGGGTGACTAAAACATTTTGCATGTGTGTCTGTATGTATGTTTCTCTGTGTGTGTGTGTGTGTGTGTCTCTCTATGTATGTGTGTGTATGTGTCTCTGTGTGTGTGTGTGTCTGTATGTATTAATGGGTACCCAAATTGTTTTTTTCAAGTGCACTTGGAGAAGTGTGAATTAGACATCAGACGCGTGTTGGTTATCAAAATAAGCCTCTGACCTTTATTATGTCAGTTGTGTTTTTATACATTAAAAAGTAAGTGCTTGGGGCGGGGCCTGACAGCCAAGATGGCCGGTCGCACACTTCAAGAGCTCCTGCAGTAAAGAGCACAAACATGCTACCACAGATCGACCCCTTAACGCTAGCAACTCATGGTGGCCGGAGATCTACTCGCGACGACATGCGTAACAGAATGATACCGATCCGGCACCAAAGCGAGGCGGGACGACTCACTCCGACCGTGCGGCCTATAATGGAGCGGAGCCTGAGGCCTGGGGGAGACAGCCGATCCCCCGGCATGGGAGCTGCTCACAAGCGTGAACCCGACACGACCCTGCTGCCCCCCCCTCTGGACCGGCGGGGGATATCTCGGTCCTCGCTGGGGACGATCACCCCCAAGTCACTGTCTGACCCAACGACAACACCCAAAGCAACACGGGCATGCATAGGCCCACACCGGAGGGTGGCACTGACACAGCCTGCCAAAAAACGTCCTCTAATCAAGCCTCCTATGCACACAAGAGACTTCTACGAGCAGATCTGCGCAAGCCTGTGGATGAGGCTTCAGGCCCAGAGACGGTCCTACAAGATGGCGATCACAGAGGTGGCGGCGTGGATCCGCCCGGCACTATGGCGCCAATTAGGCGGGAACCCCCCTCAGATCTCCAGAGAGGTCCCCCGGTGGAGCAGGAGACCAACACAGAGGGAAATGAAACCAGGTAGCCTGGGCACCAACACTAAAGCCCGCACACACCGGAGGGGACCTCACCAACATGTGAGGCCCGCCAGTACATCAGCGTCCCTAACGGCCATTGCCCAGCAGGGCGCAACCCCACGCTTGAACACTCACAGTTCCGGCCGCGCTGCAGATCGAGAGACAGGGAAGCTGAATGCCAGAAAGAGAAACGGGCGTAACGCCCCACAGCAACCCACATAGAGGAGAACCTCGTCCCAAAAGCATACAGAGCAGAGCCTACCTTACTACAACTCGCCAGGACCCTTTGAACAGCTGCAACGACCATCCCAACGGGCACACACTCATCACGAAGAGGCATCGGCTGATGCGACGGGGACTTGAACTTAATGTGAGGCATAGTAGCCACTGGCACTCAGCCCTTTATGCCCCCAAACGAACTCCCATGATACATAATCACTACTCAAGTGCCTAAACTGCTCTATAATAGTGTACTAGCTAAGACTGCACATAGTTAAGAATGTTGTACCCACACTCTGTCTAGCACGCACTATAGCATAGGCATACTTCAGAGGGCATACCTGGCTATTTAACAGACACCCTCTATACTGCAGTAGATGTACCCCAGCATGCACTATGATATAGGCATATTTTTGAGGATATACCTGCCTATTTAAAAAACAAGGTTTAACGCTACTATCCACGAAGCAAGGTTTCTTAGCCTAAACGCTTACAGCATAACGTCTATAGGCATTGTATTGTACCAAGACACTGCTTTAAAGTGTGTTTACCTTATACCTGCTCTAAAATAAGCAATCTAGCAATGTTCAACGTTTAGCATTTTTTGTTGTATTTAACTTTACCCTATTTCATTCAAGCCTACTTTGCAAATTAACTGTTTAGTTTACAAAAAGCTAGACTAAGCCTGTGCGACATAGCCTGAATGTTACACTATGATCCCCAAAATTAGCAGTCTAGATACACCAGCGAAGTTACCTTTTAGTCATGTGACATAATTAGCTGTCAAACCCTCCACTGTTCACTAAAACAAGCGAGTTACTTAACAAATTGTTTATTATAGTTCAGACATAACTGCCTAACTTATCATTATGCTATTCAAAACAAAATATGTGCAAACTCTCTATGCCACTGTTTCACCTGTTCATGTTCAAGTATAAATGCACGCTGTTGTGGCGTATGACTAACCTATGTACTCACCTGCACAACAAAAATAAAGAATAAAAAAAAAAAAAAAAAAAAAAGTAAGTGCTTACGTGCAAATACTCATAGAACAGTAGTTGGAAGCGAGTGAAAGAGTGGAGGGAGTACAGATAAGACATAGGGATGAACGTCATGTACATATAACAGATAAGTTCCGGGAAAGAGAAGGAAGAGACTGATTTAGGAGAGACAGCTCAGGTGGGGGCTTTCTGATCTTGGAACTAGACATACATGGTCTTAAGTGTCGTTTTAAGCTTAAAGCATTTCCTGGGTCCAAGATAGCCGATTTTAATATAGGCTATGACACCTATAAGCTTGAACCTTGCAATCAAGGTAAATTCTTTCACATATGTGTGTATGTATGTGTGTGTCTGTATGTATGTGTGTGTCTGCATGTGTATCTGTTTGTCTGCATGTGTGTGTGGAAAGGGTGGTGAATGTATGGGGGGGGAGAGGAGAAGTAGATGTATGGGGGTGTATACCAATGTGGGGGTCCAGGGCAATTTTTGCACCGGGGCCCCGTGGTTTCTAGTTATGCCTCTGGATGAAGACAGCGTAGGACAACACGTTTTATACTATACAAGTCCTCTTATAATTCACCTATTAAACTCAACTTCTCATCTGATTTCCAGTGGCACTTTTCACTCTAATGATAGTCTTATTTACATATCATTTCCAAGGAATTTCTAATTTGTATTCTTAAATAAATTTAGCAAATCCTACTAGCTTTAAATACATTCGTAGTAGTTGTTGAAGAAATGTTTACAAATTATTTGTCAGAATTTCATGATCTGTGGGCAAAGAATTTGGACAAATCTCTCCGAACTTTTATTTGAAACAAAATGGCATCCATGACCAAATACATCACATTTTGGTAGGAGTTCTTGATGTGCGCATGTTTTACCAGTAATACACTGTGTTAAGGTCTACCATAGACTAACGGGGATTGCTTGCACTACTCCTTTACACTTTTTCTATTTTTTCTTCCAGTTGCTTCTTATTGGATTCTATTATAGTTGGGCATTTGAAAAATATGATGAACTGTTACATAATACACACGCAATAAGATAATTACTAAGTGATAATATATTCATAAGAGGATATTTATGAGCTATGTACAGAAAGCACATAAGACTAGATCCCAGCCAGTTCAGTTTCTACACTAATTCTCAAAATCTCGATCTCTTGATTTCAATTTGTGTAGGTAATATCATGTCTCTCACCCTCCTCCTTTTATCATGAATTATATATGCAGAAGCATATACTTGCAATATCTAACTCATCAATGAACATATCTACTTCCCACAAGGCACACAGGTAGCAAGCACCATCTCGGGACGTCTCATGCTCCCATTTTGGAACTGCCTTATTTTAACATGATTGGTTATTTCATCTGCTGTAGCTATAACATTTTAGAATGTGGATTCAAGCACGAGGTAAAGAAAAAATCTTTCAGAAAATGGCTCCCCATGAATTGAGTATTGTGAAGTTTCCATTCATTTCTTAAGTGTCTCAGTTTCCGTTTTGAGATCCCATTGGCGAATAATATTCTCTCCACATTTTTATATTACGTCATCATAATAAAGTCGGAAAAACTGTTTTACCGCTGTTAATCCAAAAAAAGGCATAAGCCTTGAAGGAATTTACAATTATGCCACAATGAAGGAAACATCCTTCTAGATTTCAAAATGGCAGATAGCTTTCACCTTGGATCAAAAAAAGCTGTTACCCCACATATTAACTATTATATCCCTGAATATTCTGTTTTCCAAAAATAACATGCAGACATTGTTTAAAGAGATTAAATTCTTGTCTAGACATACAAGTAGAAAAAAAATGCTCATCTTGCTAGAATTTCTATGATTAATGTATCATACAGCCAAGATATTATTTATCCATAACATTATGAAACACAATTTTTCATGGTGCTATTTAAAGCGAAGCTGTTAACGATGCCATTGCCATCACTATCAACACTTTTTGGCAACACATTTGCCAATATTTGTCCATTAAAATACAGCCTTCTATGTATGGCAAACTGTAAAACTTAAGCAATCGCCAGTATTCTGGAAAAGAGTTATCAACATATAAATGGTACAATCAAACGTCTAGGGACTTCAAAATAAAATGTAACTTGATGAACCGCAGAAAAAATGATTAATACGTTACACTTACAACATTTACATGTACAGTATTCCCAAAAAGCTAGATCTGAACCTGCTTAAAGAAACATACACGGCAGGTTAGATCTTTAAGATCAGCAAAGTATTCATCTCAACATTTATAACTTCAGCAGCATTTCTGTCAGAATTTCAGAGAATTCTGAATTTTCTTTTCAATGCTGGATTGTGATCGAGCCCGGAATTGGCGAAAGAAATTAGTGAATTCATTTCCTTTGCAATTTAAGTAATCTTTGTAATTCCACCTTCTTCGAGATTTAGATGTGAAAAGAGACATTTGTTTAATATAAATTTTTTTGAAGGGAGATTTTGTATCATGTATTCTTATATCTTTTTAGATGTTCAGATCATTATAGTAACCCCTACCTTTTTTTTAACTAAATCAAGAACTTATTGAAGTTTGGCCTAAAATTTGAAATGTACTTTACATTTTTGATCATTCAAACTTAAAGGACCACTATAGTCACCCAGACCACTTCAGCTCAATGGTCAAAGAAACTGCTTTAAACTGCTATGTTTACATTGCAGGGTTAATCCAGCCTCTAGTGGCTGTCTTCCTGAAAATCGCATTCAACGTGCAGAACGTCCATAGGAAATCATTGAGAAATGCTTTCCTATGGGCGTTTATAATGCGCACGCAGCTCTGGCTGTGCATGCGCATTCCGCTCCACTCAGGAGCTGACGTCGGAGAGGGAGGAGAGGTCACCAGCGCCGAGGGAGCCCGGCGCTGGATTAAAGCCCAGCGTGAGGGGGGCCCTGAGGGTGGGTGGGACCTAAGGGTTATATAGTGTCAGGAAAACACTACAGTGATCCTTTAAGTGAAAAAATCCTTTGTGATTTGTCAAATGAGGCTGCCTGCTTATATTATACAATGGTTTTTATTTACTAAACACATCTTTGCAGTTATAAACTATAATTAAAATATAATTTATACACATGGAGAATTTTTACTTAAATGTAAAATGTCAGAAATTATAAATGATTTAGGATTTTGAGTCAAAATAGCTCATCTAAAAAACCCTCCATGTCTTGTATACTGTCAGTTTGGCTTTTTAAACTAACATTAGAACTTTGAATTCCCAACAAATCGCATATGGATAACCTTTTAAACTCTGATGCTAAAACTGGAATTTGTTCTTGTAAATTTTAGCTGCCAAAGTTTTGAGCAAAGAAGACTGAAGCATAGAACATGCCCTCATTTTTTTTACAATAAAATGCAGTAGTAGAGACATTTTCTAACCCTTTGAAGTTGGACATTATTTTGAGTTTCAGTTGATAAATCATCAAAAATATTTATCTGTAGATTTGAAATCAATAATTTTAAGTATAATACAGACACCCTGAGGGCAAGGTGTAAGACAAATGACTGCCACCAACTGCCAGGAACTACCTAAGTTGACTGAAGTTCTCCCAAATGAGTAATGTTTGTTTCTGTCTGGTTGAAACTGAGTCACAGGTGATCTGATTTCAGCCTTCGAGCTCTGCTCACCATTAAAGACGTGTTCTCCCCCAGTGTAGAATAAACCATGTAATATAATCTGTATTTCCAAGAGTGGGTTCTGACAGGTGTAACATTAACTGCTGGGGATATCTTGGAAATACTAACTAATTATTAGAAAGTTGAGTTCTTTAACCTACACTTTTAAGGTAGCAGAAGAACCCTCAAATTACTTTACATAGAATGTAGTTGTGATTTTCTATATTATTTATTTGTTTGTAAGAGATTATTTATACAGGTTAACGTGGGTGACACTTATGCAGCTACACATTTCTGCATTTCTTCCCATTTCGTATCTAAAGATACAAAGCTTTATCCTACATTTCAATCCCTGTTAATGACAGTTGTGCATCTATAAAAGACTGTCTAAAAGGAACACTGTCACCACCGTTACCACTCCAGCCAGCTGTGCCCTAGTACTGTTCTACTGTAAGATACCAAACTATTTTAACCCAGTTTGACAAATTACCTCGGCACTCACATGATATCTGGTATTCTCCACCAGGAGAAACCAGTTGACTCTGTAATGCACAGCCAATACAGGATCATATTCACTTGCTGAGGGTGGTGATGCCATCACTGTAGGTCCTAGTGGGGACCAGCTAAGTTGTCAATCTACGATCAGTTGTCAGTCTACGATCCTTTGGTATAGCTGTGCTCTTTTTACATAAGAAGCAGCATTGTACTTTATGAAAACCCTTTGAAATATTTGTAGGTTTCCATCATGTTCCACTACCATTTATCTTTCCCAAGCTATCTTTTGAGGTCTTTCTTAAAATGCATTACTATTCAGACTTGGCTATCATTTAGTAGTGGATTTCATAATTCTAACCACACTAATGTTGGTAATACCACTTGCTATCTACTGACTATATCTGCAGTTAGCTAACTGACCTTAAAGGAACACTATAGTCCCCTAAATTACTTTAGCTAAATAAAGCAGTTTTAGTGTATAGATCATTCCCCTGCAATTTCACTGCTCAATTCACTGTCATTTAGGAGTTAAATCACGTTGTTTCTGTTTATGCAGCCCTAGCCACACCTCCCCTGGCTATGATTGTCAGAGCCTGCATGAAATAAAACTGGTTTCACTTTCAAACAGATGTAATTTACCTTAAATAATTGTATCTCAATCTCTAAATTGAACTTTAATCACATACAGGAGGCTCTTGCAGGGGCTAGCAAGCTATTAACATAGCAGGGGATAAGAAAATCTTAATTAAACAGAACTTGCAATAAAGAAAGCCTAAATAGGGCTCTCTTTACAGGAAGTGTTTATGGAAGGCTGTGCAAGTCACATACAGGGAGGTGTGACTATGGTTCATAAACAAAGGGATTTAACTCCTAAATGGCAGAGGATTGAGCAGTGAGGCTGCAGGGCATGTTTTTTTGCTCCTAAACTGCTTCATTAAGCTAAAGTTGTTCAGGTGACTATAGTTTCCCTTTAACATCCCAACCTCCACAAATCATCCCAACATCCACAAAAACACATACATGATTAGCCACACATACAGATGTAGCCACTCACACATACACAGTTTTTGAGACATTGAGAAAGGGGTGGGCTTGCCAGTGATTCGATTTGTGTCACTGGCAATGCCCAGAATTAGGCTGACCCCACTGACAGCAGACCAGGCACTGAGTGCTAATGAAGCACTCTTTGCATGGTCCTAGTGCCCTCAGCCCTGTGCAAGCTCATCTTATAAAATACTTATTTTCTATCTGGGGTCCTTTATTTTATATTAGTATCTGTTCTTGATATAAAATTTTAGGTCACATATGCATGACTATTCCTCCTACTCCGTAAATTAATTCTGTAAATTATTATTCATCAGCACCTTCAACAATATCTGTTCTGTTGTAAATCTTCTGCAAAAAGAAAAATGTATCTTCTAAAATATCTGCTGTGTAATGATGAATATATTTAAAAGGAGTATTCTCCTCCAAAGACTGATTATCAGGGAACAAATCTTTGTAGTGATAAAGATTCCCTATAATGCCGTTATCTGACTCCTGGCCAAATCTTAATCCATCCTACAATTCTAACACGAGTCCATCTGTCCATCATACCAAATCTGTTACTTTTTGCCATGAGGCATTTTTAGCTGATGATCTAGAACACTGTATCAACCATAGTTCAACTATATGAATAAATGCTGTTTTTTATTCTTTTTCTTATTTTATTAAATTGGCAAATATTTGCTTTTTTTTTTTTTGCAGAAATCTGACAAATCAAATATTTTAGGTTTTATTCTCAAACAAAGATAATTTACATATGGTGTCCACAAGGCATATGTTATTATTAGTACGCAATGATGTATTTGCAGGATCACCAAATTTAAGAGAACTCTGGTAATGGCTAGGGAATGTGAAAATTCTCTGGGTGAATGTGTGGATTCTTTGGATTTTGGTGGAAGAGTTTTAGTTTGAGTAGGGTAGAGAGAGATTTCATGATTGGGGCTCAACATTTTAACTTTTATGCTACAGGTCATGCATAAAACTTACTGAGAAAGCAGCAGGTGATAATCATGAGATCATATTCACCTCTTCTGATAAAATGTAGATGCCTAATTCCCAATATTAACCACAGCCATGACTGCACCAGGTATCAGTAGTGCTGCTTTTGTTGCAATAAACTGCATTCAAACAACAACCATTAAGATACACAAATGGGGTCTATGGCACAATTAAAAGGGCAGAATTCTACTCGCCAATGGCTAGTGGGCAAGTTTAAATTGTGTGCCCTGAAATGATTATACATGAACCTCCAGATTTCTGCTAGGTAAGTAAATCAATTTCCAGTCCATTTTAACTGAATTAAGGAAGCCTTAAAGTTTCAGAACCTTCAGTAAATCACTCAACAGACGCATTCATTCAATGGGTATATTTATCCACATGGTAATCTAAGAAAAGGATCCCAGATATATTTTTTATTAATACACCTGTTTTCTTGGATATGAGATCCCAACTTTTCTAATTCCTGCCCTGAACAGCAGTTTCCATGTGACAGTCCAAGAGAGTAGATCATCCCTTTGGACACCGCTGGTCTATACAGCCATATAAAAGCAACAGTGGTTCTTAAAGTAAACACTATAACATCTGTAACAATATAAAAGTTCTAACAGATATTGAATACTGGTTCCATGAGTGACTATACATTATAAATAGAGGTCTTTTTTTTGGCAGTGACGATCATTGTTTATCAGCTGGAGTAGAATAAACTATAAAGAAGATGAGGATGAAATTCCAAAAGACGGGGCAAGAGTTGGAACACTTTCTAGGTCATCCACTGGACACATTGCTCACATCTTGGGAGCCATTTCTTGTAAAGGCACAGATATGGAAAATACCTGGTCATAGAGGGATAAAAAAACATGTTAGTACCACCCACTTTTTTCAAAATTAACACAATAAAATGTCATCACACTTGGACCTCTTTAAACAGGTGGCATGGCTCATGTGTGGGAACTGGAATTGAATGGGTCTGCCATCATTAGTTTTAATAATACAATTAAACTTAATGATGACTGTTTCCATTTATTGGCTGAGAAAAGTTTTTAGCCAACTGAATTTATTTTTTTACCCCTATTCTCTATACATGGCATACAGCCAAAGTGAATTAAGGATGTTCTAGACTAGATAAACTGCCAGTTTCCCACCAAGTAGTCAAGTAATGTAAGTGTAATCACCTGGCAATTCACACAATGAGTATTCTGTAACAGAATCAATGTTACCTTTAATAAGCTGTCAGAGTAGTCATTGTTTGAAACTAGACAGTAAAAAGGTTAACTGTAATGTGGGAAAGTAATACAGCTCTACAATTGAGTTGTCAGTACATGGAATCTCCTTTCAGCAGAGATGGCAGTGGACACTTGGAAAGTATATCTGGGTTGGGTGAATGGCTGTAACACAATAGATACATGGAATCTCCTTACATCATAAATAATGAAGGTTAATAGAGTAAGATATTTTTTGATGCAAGGGGATAGGTATAAATCTATAATCTACTGAAAGGATAGTGGGCACATGGATTCACTTTCCAGCAGAAGTGGTAGAGATTTATACAGTAAAATAAAACATACAGGGGATTAGAATAGGTTTACACCACCATTGAATGGACTGTGAAGGGTACATGGAATAATTTTCCAGCAGAAGTAGAGGGCTTATTACAATACGAGAAATTAAATATACACTGAACAAAATTATAAACGCAATACTTTTGTTTAAGGACCTTTTCTTTGTACACAAAAGGCCTATTGCTCTCAAATATTGTTCACAAATCTGTCTAAATCTGTGTTAGTGAGCATTTCTTCTTTGCCGAGATAATCCATCCACCTCACAGGTGTGGCATATCAAGATGCTGATTAGACAACATGATTATTGCACAGGTGTGCCTTAGGCTGGCCACCCTAAAATGTGCAGTTTTATCACACAGCACAATGCCACAGATGTCGTAAGTTTTGAGGGAGCGTGCAATTGGCATGCTGACTGCAGGAATGTCCACCAGACCTGTTGCCGTGAATTAAATGTTCATTTCTCTACCATAAGCCGTCTCCAAAGGCGTTTCAGAGAATTTGGCAGTACATCCAACCGGCCTCACAACCACACCAGCCCAGCATTTTCACCTCCAAGATCGTCTGAGACGCAACAATCGGTTTGCATAACCAAAGAATGTCTGCACAAACTGTCAGAAACGATCACAGGGAAGCTCATCTGCATGCTTGTGGTCGGAACTGACTTGAGTGGGCAAATGGTCACATTCGATGGTGTCTGACACTTTGGAGAGGTGTTCTCTTCACGGATGAATCTTGGTTTTCACTGTACAGGGCAGATAGCAGACAGCATGTATGGTGTTGTGTGGGTGAGCGGTTTGCTGATGTCAACGTTGTGGATCAAGTGGCCCATGGTGGTGGTGGGGTTATGGTATGGGCAGGCGTATGTTATGGACAATGAACACAGGTGCATTTTATTGATACCATGACGAGATCCTGAGGCCCATTATTGTGCCATTCATCCACGACCATCACCAGCATGATAATGCATGGCCCCATATTGCAAGGATCTGTACACAATTCCTGGAAGCTGAAATCATCCCAGTTCCTGCATGGCCATCATACTCACCGGACATGTCACCTATTGAGCATGTTTGGGATACTCTGGATCGGCGTATACGACAGCATGTTCCAGGTCCTGCCAATGTTCAGCAACCTATCACAGCCATTGCATAGTAGTGGAACAACATTCCACAGGCCACAATCAACAACCTGATGATCAACTCTATGCGCAATACAGTAAAACTGCACTTTTTAGAGTGGCCTTTTATTGTGGCCAGCCTAAGGCAAACCTGTGCAATATTCATGCTGTCTAATCAGAATCTTAATATGCCACATCTGTATGACAAAGAAGAAGTCCTCACTAACACAGATTTAGACAGATTTGTGAACAATATTTGAGAGAAATAGGCCTTTTGTGTACATAGAAAAAATCTTAGATCTTTGAGTTCAGCTCATGAATAATGGGGGCAAAAACAAAAGCGTTTATAATTGTGTTCAGTGTAATTGCTAAGCATCAATATTGCATTAAAAGAATGTTGTGCACAGGAATCAGAATCCACTAATAGCAATGGTAAGTACAATGAGGGAATGTAAACATGCACTGAATAGGCACGAGGTTGTAAAATACTGAATGGTCAGTGGACACATAGAACTGCCTTGCAACAGAAGTGGTAGATGTTAATATAGTAAGTTCACTTAAATATATGAAATAGATATAAGACATGGGTGCAAGATGTTGTCCAGTAACAATTTTCATTTGAGGTTTATAACAGGAAAATAGACCACAAAATTCAAAAAAGTCACTATATTGGGGTTGGAATAGTATATGCTGTCTATAATACCTATAAAAACAAAAATCTCAATGCATTCTTCAAGGTAAAAATTTAAATAAATGCAAATGTGCGCCCCAAATAACTCCATTCCCACATTGTGTCACACTTATGGTTTGGTGGGGTAATGGAGTTTAAAAGGGACAGTGTAGCATTTGTAAAGTTTTTTATAAGGGAACTGTTACTTCTAAGGAAATTATACCTTGACGGAAAAAAAAAAAGAAAACCACCTATCACCCTTTTTTTTTACATTTATGTTAACGATTTACAGGGTTATTCACTAAAGTGAGACTTGTTTGGAATTTAAAGTGAATGTCAAATTTATTATAAAAGTAGCCGATCTGCAAGTGCAGCTAACTTGGAGAATTTTTCCAGGTTGACTGTTTTGGCCTTAAATATGAAATTGAATTCTGAGTTCTCAAAAACTCTCAAAACATTGTTTGTATATCTTCTCTTCTCTGTATGCTTTCTCTATACTGACTGCTAGGTGCAAAATACAGCACTTGTAATGATTGGCCAATAAAGTCCAAGATGGCTGCAGCCAGTTGCAGGATAGTTAGATGTTGATTTCTATATTTAATTTTATTTTCACACTTATTAAATACATATTTTAAAGTACCGGAGATAAGTAAACAACATACCTAAGAATAATTGGATATGACAGTTCCCCTTTAAGATGTGTTCAGATATGGGATTATTACACCTTGTTTATTCTAAATCCCAGTTTACCCCAGGACACCTTTAAGGTATTTTTCTCCTGGTTCGAATCTAATTAAAATGTGCGTCAATACTGCTCTGTCATCAAGTAACAAACTTCAATATTTCCTTTTACATAGAGTACCATATGCAAATACATTGTGCTAATAATTACATTGTTTCAAATAGTACAATTTGCCCTGCTGAAATTCACCTGCTGATACAGTGAGGATGATCCCGATCCAACCCAGGATATAAGACCAGGAAAACCGCCAATCTGCATAACGCTTCCCAAAGAAATTCACCGTCACTCCGGTGTAGACAGACAGAGCCAGCAGAGCAAAGAAACCTAGACACAGAAATGTTTTACAAATGGTTATCAAACGGGTCTATTTGTACGTACCTGCCCTCCCTTAGTCACTAGTTTCTAAACCTGGAAAAAACAATATCTATAGCTAGTACATTTTATATAATTGTCATTGGTCTCTAAACTTGGCTGAATAGGACATTTGTTTTAATGCCTAGTAAACTGTTACTTGTCTATAAACCTGGCCAAACTGGGTATATGTGATAAAGATTATTTCAGTATTTGTCACTGGTTCCAAACCTGGCCAAACTAGATATGTGTATTAATTATATGTAAAGTATCTATGTCATTGGCCTCAATAAATTGCCAGTAGTACTAGTCTTTTGGGTCAGAAATCAGACGTATTTGTGACTATCAATATGTGAACTGCAGTAAAAAGTAAAAGTAAAAGTTCAGTAATTTTAGCATTTTAGCGTTTTTTTAAGTTTATGCATTAAACTGTTTATATTTTCATAATATAGCATTGCGCATACTTTGAGTTACACAAGTGATAAGATCTCAATAGGATAACCGATCAGAGGCTCTCACGCTATCCTTTTTCACAGGTAGTTTATCTGTTACTTGCAAGTTTGAACAAGAAGTGAGTTCTTTTTTTATTCTCTATTATTTTCCTCATATATGAAATATTGGTTATGCTGCATGTTATAATTTCAGAGTTATCAGCATATTAAAGATAATAAAATTGTTCTGCATTAAAATGCTTACTTGGTTGTTATATTTAAAAAAAAAAAAAAACAATAAGCACAGCAACCAATTTAATTGAAGTGGCCATGGTGTCTGGATTACCCAGCACCTTCACACTTTTCAGTGTCTAACTGATCTTAATTAACTTTACACTGAATCCCCAGGCCATCCGTGTCCCCCCCCCACCCCCCCCCCCCCGCCTCAGAAGGTATGGTTAATAGTAAAATAATTTAGCATTAGACATACCAATCCATACTAGTAGAGGGCACCAGCAATAGGCTCAGAGAGCTCTCAGCTGATATTATTAGCCTATCATTACTGGCCATCGCGGCTCAGGCTTATATGCTACGCGGTTTACTGCTGAACAATGGGAAGCTGCTAGGCTACTCCAGGCACCATAACCATTTCAGTGAGATGAAAGTATTATAATGCCCTTAGAGACTCTTTTAACAAAGCTGAACAAGGCTTGTTCTCACCTTAAGAATAGTAGAGGCATATAACTTGCACATACTACACACATTTAAATAGCTATGTGAAAGATCTCTTTCATTTCATTAACTGCCCAGCTGAACATATAAATGTGTGTTTTGGCAGAAACTGTTCAAATTATATTGTAAGACTGAAACACGTCAAAGTAATGTGTTCCAATCTCTCACCCCAGGCAAGAGATTGAGTCAGATAATTCATTCGAACAAAACACTACTAGAACGAGAAAGGAAATGATTCTGAAGCTCAAATCTTGCACCACACGATAAATCACATGTTAGGCAGGACTGATACAAAGTTTCAGTCACAAGCCCCAGGTTAACAAATCCAAGTGACCAATTCATGTAAAGCTATATAATAGGCACCATACATTTATTGCATCACAAATTGCTCTGAGATTTACTGTTGTGGTGCTCTGTGATATACTCGCACTCACATTTCTGTAAGTTTTATTGCTATGGAGCTTTGTAACATACGGACGCACACTACATATTACTGTAAGCTCAACTGTTTCAAACTAGCATGTGTAGTGTGTATGAGTATTATCAGCATACCTCCCAACATTGGTACGGTTCTAGAGAGCATTGGCAGTGATGCCACTAACATTACTAAAAGTCCTGCCCTAGTAGTTTGCCTCTTTTTCTTTTCCATTCAAAGTATTCTGTGCAAATAATGCCCTATAACACTTCACGCGTTTCGCCTATACAAAGTATAGGTTGTTCATTTCGTATAGGCGAAACGCACTGTGTTTTTTACTCGCCTGTATTGCTTTTACTACGTTATACACTAATTTGCTAAATAAAATAGTTGTCTATATTAATTTATTTCCTGGACTTACCCTGATCTTTTCTACTGGAGCCTGGATACACATTCCTTTCGTGAGGAAAAACCATACCTGCTATGCTCTTCCCTTGTGAGAACCCTTCCAATATTTTTTATTTATGTTGGTTTTTTTTTAGCAGTAAGCACTATATATATTTTTTTTGTTTTTATCTATATAAACCACCACGGCATCTGCATATAAGCCCACAAGGCCCTTTGGTGGGGAATACACCATTTTGAGTCAACTTACATCCTTAAGACATCACACACCTTATTGAAGAAGAGACCAGTTATCCTCAGGCAGGGATTATACTGCCCAGATGCAACAAAGTAACGCTACTCGAGCACTACACTTGATAAGTGCACTTCTTCTTCTATGTTTATATTTACAGAATACACTGTACTAGATTTTGCTGTATTCTTTTTTATATATTCAACTTCCACCAAGATTTCATCCACCTTTGAGAATACACAAAGGTATAACCCCTTCTTTCTACTACACTTTCACGGGCGTACCTGCTACTTTATGCAGACCCCTCTCTTTCAGGGTAGATTGGCAGGCATGTTACTGATATCAACCATCACTAGATATAAACCTGAGTGTTATTAGCAAGATATAAACAACCAACATATAAACAATCAAGTCATTCTGTCATTCTTGACTTGTGTGTTTCCTACCTGCCACCAGCAAAGTGACCCCAGCAGAACGAGTTCTAGCAGATTTGGCTCCACTGGAAAAAGCTGTCAGGCCCAAAATAATGCCCGCAAAGCATGATAGGATGGATAGCAGCATGAATGCCCGGGTGGCATCCCAAAATGCTAAAACAAAAAACAAAACCAAACATGTATGATTAGTGGGTTCTCCTAACTACCTTCTACCTGCTAATGCACTAATCACTATACAGCTTATGTTCTTCTCATGTTATTTTACACTTTATTTCCATATCTGATTTCATTATTTGTATCTACACTGAATTGATTTTCTTATAAAAAATGGGAACTTTTCTTACAGGCTCAGGCCTGTAAAATTACTGAGATGACAGAAAATCTATTGCTTGACATCTGAGACCTTGGAGTCTGCATGCTGCCATCTAATGTAATTCACCTGGGATGCTCACTAAACTGTACTCTAATCTGATGTAAAGAGGGCCAGGGAGGTGACTATAAGAGATGGGAAACTCCCTCAATATGATCTTTATCTCTCCTCATTTCAGATATTTAATCTCCAACCCTCAAAAAGCTTTCTATATCTTTTTTATAGCACTCTGGCTTGTGTTTAGAGCCTTATAAGAGCTTTATGGGACCATTTGCTGCCGTGGTTTAGCCTCTCTATCTTTGCTGAAGTTTACTGTTAATAACCTTGGACCCTCAGTATCCTTCCCCTAATCTTATTTACTCAGGACTTTAACTATATTATTGCTTTATTGGAATTAGCCAAGATTCTCTGTATTCTGCTTTCTAATCAGATTTACCCAGGGCACTGTATACTGCCCCTAATATGATTCACCAAAGACACTGTATACTGCCCCTAATATGATTTACCAAGGACATTCTGTACACTGCCCCTAATTTGATTCACCAAAGACATTCTGTATACTGCCCCTAATATGATTTAACAAAGACATTCTGCATACTGCCCCTAATATGATTTACCAAAGACATTCTGTATACTGCCCCTAATATGATTTACCAAAGACATTCTGTATACTGCCCCTAATATGATTTACCAAAGACATTCTGTATACTGCCCCTAATATGATTTAACAAAGACATTCTGTATACTGCCCCTAATATGATTTACCAAGGACATTCTGTATACTGCCCCTAATATGATTTACCAAGGATATTCTCTATACTGCCCCTAATATGATTTACCAAGGACATTCTGTATACTGCCCCTAATTTGATTTACCAAGGACATTCTGTATACTGCCCCTAATTTGATTCACCGAGGACATTCTGTATACGGCCCCTAATATGATTCACCAAAGACATTCTGTATACTGCCCCTAATTTGATTTACCAAGGACATTCTGTATACTGCCCCTAATTTGATTCACCAAAGACATTCTGCATACTGCCCCTAATATGATTTAACAAATACATTCTGTATACTGCCCCTAATATAATTTACCAAGGACATTCTGTATACTGCCCCTAATATGATTCACCAAAGACATTCTGTATACTGCCCCTAATATGATTTAACAAAGACATTCTGCATACTGCCCCTAATATGATTTACCAAGGACATTCTGTATACTGCCCCTAATATGATTTAACAAAGACATTCTGTATACTGCCCCTAATATGATTTACCAAGGACATTCTGTATACTGCCCCTAATATGATTCACCAAAGACATTCTGCATACTGCCCCTAATATGAATCACCAAAGACATTCTGTATACTGCCCCTAATATGAATCACCAAAGACATTCTGTATACTGCCCCTAATATGAATCACCAAAGACATTCTGCATACTGCCCCTAATATGATTTACCAAGGACATTCTGTATACTGCCCCTAATATGATTTACCAAGGACATTCTGCATACTGCCCCTAATATGATTTACCAAGGACATTCTGTATACTGCCCCTAATATGATTTACCAAGGACATTCTGTATACGGCCCCTAATTTGATTTACTCAGCGCTCTGTATACGGACCTCTACTCCATTTTATCCAGGATTTTTACCGATTGTAATAACTTTAGCTATGTATAATTTTATTTTATATTTTGCTGTTCAAGCAGTATGGTTGGTCTATCTTGGTTTAGTTCACTGTTTTGGGTTGTTTTTTTTATTTATTTTTCATTTATAATAGACTTTTGCTATGTTTGTTTGATATATATTCTGTCATCTGATATTGTCTTACCAACAGTGATTGTATGGGGGTGGCATTTCCCAGCCACGCAGAATCTCCACAGCCCTTGGTTGCTTAAGTTTCCCGAATAACGATATTGCATCCAAAAGTCAGTCGCTGTGGCAACTATGAGGAGAACCAATCCAGACACTGCACAGAGCAGGCCACCTCCCATCAGGGTATACATTGCAAGACCTGTTTCTTTCCACTGCTATCTGCGTCTCCTTTAAAGGGATATGAAACAGGAAATAGTGTTATGTCCAAATTCTTTATTTGGGGAGTTGGCAACATTTGGATAGACATGCCCTTTAACTTTTTGACAACAAGGCTAGACATGTACCCTAACATGAAAGCTAACTCAACTCTTCAACAGTACATGATGACTTATCATTAGGGTATTGTGACAACTGTGATTAAATTGAATAAACTAAAAAAAACACTACTAAAGTATTTGATTGTCACAATTTTTCCATTTGTTCATTTTTGCTAGTCATACGTTTAGTTTGCTGCTTTCTGGGATAAATACTTTATTAGTCAGTCATATTTAGCCTCACAGGCAACTATTACTAATTATCTGATGTGATGTTGAATATCAAGGAGTCAGAAAAATAACTTCTTCAGTGATGTAAGCTAATCTCCCTTCTGTCCTAGTATTATAGACTCAATATAATATTTATGAATAACCTTTTTAAATGATTTAATATTTTTGGACAACCTCTTCAAAATATTAAATTACCAATAATAAATATATTTAAAAAAAAAAAAATTAAAATATCTTTCAAAATATTAAGTAATTGTATAATGTTATCCAAATCTATTAAATCAAGGTCTAGCTTAGCTAAAATTCACACATATCTGACTCTGCTGTAAATTGGAGATGCCCTATAGACATAGTACTCTACTATGAAACATACCGTGGGCTAATGTCTTAATATACATCACAAAGGATTTATTGTATATTTTTGCAAAATGCTGCTTTATATTTTGGAACTCAATAAACTTGTGAATACATAAAAACAAAAACAAAAAAAACCACCAACATTTTGGAAGCCATGGGAATGAGCAATATAATAAATTAAAAATGTAACATGTAAATAACTACAATGATACGCAGATGTGTCTTAGGAAGGCTCATAGGCTCTTTTCAGCCTATGTAACTATATCAAACCTGTGAGTTCTATTTATAAAATAAGCATATATTTGCTAGTGCCCTCGAATAAGACAATTTAATCTAAACTGGAGAGGGACTACAAGCAGATTGAAGGACAGGTACTTACCTTATTGGTCAATAAAATAATAGGCCATCACTACAGCATGTTGCATATAACTTTATATGGCAGGTATTAGAGAAAGGCCACTGATCTGTACTTTATATAGACTGGTCCTTTCTCTCGCCCCCCGGAGTATTATCCTGATAAAAACAATGGTAACAATTTGTAGAACTATCTGGGAAACCCTGGCATCATGGCAGCTGGTTCTGCTGACACGGAGAGGTAGCAGCTTTCTTTGTGCCATTGTTAGAGAGATCAGCAAGCTGGCATATATCTGGATGCAAGATTAGAGCCTGTATTGTCCTCTATCATTTGTACGTACATCGTGTGGGGTCAGAGTGTAGGCGTTTTGTCACAGGATCGAGTGCACTAAATGTGCAGATTTCTGTTTGATGTACAGTGATACCAAGATGGCTGGGATTCACTGCAAAAGATCTGTTTTGTTTTTTGTTTTTTTGTACTTGAGAGTTTGTGCGAGTTTGAAACTTGATTTTAGGGAGTTAATTGTGAGGCATGTATTAAAAAAATTGTTAATGTTTGCATTTTTTATTGAGTTGGATCTGATATATTTAATTTAAAAAAAACCAAAAACTAATGTTATTTCTTATTATGGAGAGGTGTCTGTGTGTCCATATGTGGTTACTGCATGTGGCACACAAACACTAACTAAGCTTGTTAGTATGTAGTCACTTTTGTCTGTCCATCAGGCATCTTAGAAAAGGCACAGCCTGTATTTTCGCGCTGCCATAATACATTTTTGTGAGTGACTTCAGTGGAGTCGTGTGTGACTGCACAGTTCATGCATGTTAGTGATGAGTGTGTGTATCCACATGTTGTGGTTACAGATATGTATGCAGTTGATTGTTGTCTGTACGTGTTTATGTGGCTCCTCAAAGAACATTTTTTAAAAACAAGGTCTAATAGAAAAGGAAACAAAAACTATTGTGAAAAAGGGATCCCTAACTTAGAGCCTAACCCAAACAGTAATACCACAAAAGACCATGTGAAAAAAGTTCTCCACAATTGGAGTACCAGAAAGAGATCTACTATATAACATTAAAAATGGATAAAAGCTAATATTCCTTATTCATTTATATATTTATACGTGATTGAACATATTATTATGTTATAATAAACATTATTAAGATAAGGTATTGGATACATGGAGTAGCCTTCCATATGAAGTGGTAGATATTAAGACAGTGAGTGAGTTTAACCATGCATGGGATAAGGCTATCCTAGACCTTAGATAAGGCCAGGAACTAATGAAAGTAATTGGAAAATTGGGCAGAATACATGGGACGACGAGGGGCGGAGCCAAGCAGCCGAGCTAAACAGTCACATGATTAGAGAGCTCCCGCATTTTCGGGGCGAAAATCATTATTTCCAGCCAATTGCACCCGTTTTGGGTTCCTCTCGAGGTCCAGGTGTGACAACACAACAAGATGGGGCGCAAGGGTAAGAAATTAAAACCCGAAAACCCATGGCAGGGACCTAACATCGCGGATCTCCTGCAACAGACGCGCGTGGCCTCTAGGCCCAAGATGGCCGCCTACCCGGAAAACTATTCCGACTTATCCGATGACTTCTCCTCAGGAGACGACGCGGCAAACATTACACCCATGCCGAAATCTACCCCAGCCATCCAAAAGGCGGATTCCTCACCAGTAACGACAGAAGTACTGAAGGAGCTTCTCGCGGACCTCCAAGAGCACATCCATGCGGATGTTGCCTCACTCCGCACCGACATACTCGGCCTGACAGGCCGCATGTGAACAGTAGAGACTGCCTCCAAGGTCTGCTCGGACCAACTCGCCTCACTACAACAGGAGGTTCTCGGTCTGCAGAGAAAGAACGCCGAACATGAACAACGATTCTCGGCGTTAGAGGATGCACGCCGGGCTTATAATATTAAGATACGGGGCATCCCGGAGAATACCCCACAGGCTGAACTGCCGCACCTCCTGAGGCGCCTGCTGGTAGCCCTACTGTCACAACGGCAAGCGAAAGCACTCACCGTGGACGGCTTCTTTCGAGCACCAAAGCCGGCTTCAGCTCCGGCGGCAACACCACGGGACCTGATTGTCCGGTTCCAGCAATGCTCAGCCAAAACTGCAGTCCTGGCAGCGGCTAGAAATCACTCCCCCTACAAATTTGAAACTATGGAACTATCTTTTTATGCAGACCTTACAGGGGGCACCTTGGCATGGAGAAGACTGCTCAGACCATTCACGACACTTCTGCAGAACCGTGGATTAAAATATAAATGGCACCAGACCCGCAAATTGATAATACTGCACGAAGATACCACACACGAGGTGCGTGACCTCCGGGAAGCCGCAGCGCTGCTCCCAACACTGGGACTCCCTCGGGACGCTCTGACTGATGCTATGGCTCAAGCTGCATCCAAACCGGCACACAGGTGGAACCCTGACAATGTGACACCCTTCGTCCCTAGGGACCCCACGACTGGCCTGATTGGGACTGTGACTACCTGAACAGAGATATGCTGGACTAAACTGTTTTATTTTTACGTATATGTTCATAGTTTACAGCCGCAGATAAGTTATTAAACTGCTACAGATAATGGCATGTTAGCCACACTCCTTCCCATAAGAAGATCCAACGACCACTTTGTTTCCCCCCCCCCCGCCCGTCAATAGCCTAGCATCCCCATAGACCACGCATCTACCACAGACGGACGTAACTCCCACAAGAGATAGCTATAATGGCCCGTGCAAGAATCTATTGGTAGCATCCCAATAAACGCCAGTAACACCCGTAGAAATAACTAAACTAACCAGACGGAGATTTAGACTGTGTAGTTACCCCCAGTAGGGCCTAGAAACCTCATCGTTTACTATTCACCGCCATGTTCCTCTATGTTTTTCTTAATTTGCCAGGGAACAATTCCAGCGTTCGTAAAATTTACATATATACACACCTGTATCTTAGCACTCTATTGTACAGACTATAGCCTTAAACGTTCCCTATGAGCACTCTAGCAGGTCACTCCTCTGACAAATGTACGTGAATATGCGTGTCTAGAATAGAATACATTTCTTAGTCTGCTTAATATAAAACACAAAATGTGCCTAGCCTCTAATACCACATGTTTGTAAGCCTTTGTTCTATGCTCTGTGTATGACAACTGTTGTGGTTGCGTACATATGTCTGTTATACTCATGCACGTCTTAAATAAAGAATTAAAAAAAAAAAAAAAAGAATACATGGGACGAATGGTTCGTACCTGCCATTACATTCTATGTTTTTATGTACATCTGAACTTCCACAATTACTAAATGTAGAACAGGAAACGAGATAAAGGGAACCCACCAAGATATCCAAGTAAACAGCAGATATTGATCCTTAACTTTAATGTTATTTGTGTAGTGAAAAAAATACACACTTTCATCATATTACTTGGTGAAACAACATCGAAAGAAAGGTCCCCACTAAAATCCAATGGCAATAGATATTCAAACTGCTTATACATATTGGATTAGATCCTGCTGTGTATTTTTTTTTTCTTGGAGGTAAAAGGCCCCCAGTGAAAAGAGGGAAGAAGTCCCCCAAGAGGCTCCAAGGTGCATTACCCAGAGCCAGGCATGTAGGCTATGAGCAATGTGAGTAAGAGTCTTAAGGGACTTAGTGGGAAAATTATTGCCCTTTATATAAACAGTCTTTACTATTATTGTTTTTTCATATTCCTTCTCTTTGAGGTACATCTCATCTAAAGAAGCCATATTGCTGCTAAGTATATTTTTTTTATGTTCATTAATATACTAAGTGAAACACTGCTCTTGTTTTCACAGTGGTTACTTTATATTGCACATTTTACAAATTTTGTTCACTAAGCACTTTAAAAGAATTTTCCAGAATAAAACATTTGGATTGAGTATACTGTCTTTAAAAAAAATGATGTTTTTGGTTGGCAGCTGCTTCTAAGTGCTGCTACAAAGTGTCTTTGGAGATATTCTAGAGAGTTTTATTGATTATTCAACTGTCTAAGATATTTAAAGATTTTTCTTTTTACTTTTACAGGTAAGAGTCATCTAGGAAAAGGTTTTAGATTTAACAAGGTTTGCTTTCCTGTTGATAATTGGTAAGGCATTTGAATTAATTAGTTAGGTGTTTTCTATTGTTTGCAAATAAGGACAGGCCCACTCAGTTGTTACATTCTTAGGGGGTGGTGCCTTCAGGAGTGTATATAAGGGTTGTAGATATTAGCTTGGCTAATAGAACTTGGCAGCTGTTTCTAAGTGCTGCTACAAAGTTTCTTTGGAGATATTCTGGTCTTTGGAGATATTCTGGAGGTAGTCTGAGGTACACAGGTGGTGGAAAAAAGATAAACAAAAAATAAGCTTTGTTTGATGTAAACTCCTCATCTCAATAAAATGGCAGACTTCATTCAGTGTAATAGTTGTTGTGCATTTGTTTCACGTTCCACTTTTTGGAGGTTTGGATGTTGTCTAATCTGTAGACAGTTCTCTATATTGCAGCAGGAGATTGCATTTTTGAAGTTGGAGATTTGTAAATTATCTGTTACTATCTCAGTGTCAGGATCGGGACAGGGATCCAACACGCAGAGTACGAACAGGAGAGATGTACGTATACCGGACCTTAGAATGGCCGGACTAACGTAAGGAGAAAGCAGAGAATAGTCAGAGACAAGCCGGGGTCGAGGGAACGAGAGGACAGGTAAGCGAGAGACAAGCCGAGGTCAAAGGACACGAGAGGTAAACAGGAACGATAGTACAAGCCGAGTCAAAACCAGATAGAACGATAAACATGAGAGCACTGAGGAACCAGACAAGCTAGAACCACGACAGGGCAATGAACCATTACCCACATCCCTCTTTTATACCCTGGTTCTCTAAATCATGGCTCCGCCCTTGCCGAGCCCTGATTCGTTGTTCCGAACCAGATTGACACGTCGGGATGTGATTGCCGTCATGACGTCGGCTCCCGAGCGTCGCGTCATAAAAGTGAGTGGGGTTCTCGCGGCCGGCGTGGGAACGACTATGAGAGCCGCGAGGATTAGATGAATCAGCCCCGCTGAGAGAACGGACGTCGAGAAGTCTAACCTCCTCCGAGGCAGAGACTTCAGGTACCCTGACAGTACCCCCCCTTCAGAAACGCCCACCGGGCGGAAGGAACCGGGGCGAGACGGAAAGCGAGCATGAAAAGCCCTGAGAAGGTGAGGAGCATGCACATCCTCCTGGACCACCCAAGACCTCTCTTCAGGACCATATCCTTTCCAGTCCACAAGATATTGCACCTTCCCCCGAGAAATCCGAGAATTGAGAATGGAATTGATCTCATACTCCTCCTGACCCTCAACCTGGACAGGACGAGGGGACGGCACAGTGGAGGAAAATCGGTTACATACCAAAGGCTTCAATAAAGAAACATGAAAGGAGTTCGGGATGCGTAAAGCAGGCGGAAGAGCCAAACGATATGCAACAGGATTTATCCGAGACAGAACCCTGTAAGGACCTATGAAACGAGGAGCAAATTTCATGGAAGGAACTTTCAAGCGGATGTTTCTGGTACTCAACCATACCCTATCACCTGGAGAGAATACAGGAGCCACCTTTCTGCGTTTGTCAGCGTGTTGTTTGGACAACATGGAATTATGAACAAGGATTTGTCGAGTCTGATCCCACAACTTTCTCAGATTGGCAACATGAATATCAACCGACGGTATCCCCTGGGAGGGGGAGGCCGACGGAAGAACGGAAGGATGGAAGCCATAATTCATGAAAAAGGGGCTAGAACGAGTAGAATCGCAAACACTGTTGTTGTGCGCAAACTCCGCCCAAGGAATCAGACCGACCCAATCGTCCTGGTGTTCAGAAACAAAACAACGCAAGAACTGTTCAACCTTTTGGTTGGTGCGCTCGGCAGCCCCATTGGACTGGGGATGATAGGCAGAGGAAAAATTTAATTTGATACCAAGCTGGGAACAGAAGGATCTCCAAAACCGGGAAACAAATTGGGAACCTCTATCAGAAACGATTTCAGAAGGAATCCCATGTAAACGAAAAATCTCCCTCGCGAAAATTTCAGCCAATTCGGGAGAAGAGGGCAATTTGAGCAGAGGTACAAAATGAGCCATTTTGGTAAACCTGTCAATTACTGTGAGTATAACCGTATGTCTTTTAGAAACCGGTAAATCAACGATGAAGTCCATAGCCAGACAGGACCATGGTTTCACAGGAATTTCTAGGGGTTGCAAAAGCCCACATGGAAGCGTATGAGGTTGTTTAGTCCTCATACAGACATCACATGCCCCGACGAATTCCTTAAGATCCTTACGTAATGAAGGCCACCAGAAATCTTTAGAAATCAGAGAACATGACTTGCGTATGCCAGGATGTCCGGCAAATTTACTGTTATGAAAACACTGCATAAGTTCCAGTTGGAGTTTAGGAGGAACGAAGTAACGGTCCCCCGGAATAGGTCCGGGTGCCAGATGTTGTAACTTCTTGATCTCCTCCAGCAACGGAGAGTGAATCTTAATGCTAGTGCTGGCAATAATATTACGCTTAGGAACTATAGAAGAAAAAACCATTTCAGGCATAGTAGAAGGTTCATGTTGGCGGGACAATGCATCGGCCTTAGAATTCTTAGAACCAGGTCTATAAGTGAGAACATAGTTGAAATGATTAAGGAACAAAGACCAACGAGCCTGCCTGGCAGATAATCGCTTGGCTTCCCCTATATATGACAAATTCTTGTGATCCGTCAAAATAGTAACCGGGTGTAAAGTCCCTTCCAACAAGTGTCTCCACTCCTTTAAAGCCAAAATTACCGCTAACAGTTCCCTGTCACCAATATCATACCTGCTCTCAGGCCCAGACAATTTCCTAGAAAAAAAACCACATGGATGCAGTGGTTTATTCAAACTTAACCTTTGGGACAGAATAGCGCCTACACCTGTCTCTGAGGCGTCTACCTCGAGTAAGAAAGGCAAAGATGTGTCTGGATGAACTAATATCGGTGCTGAGGCAAACTGTTCCTTGAGAGTACTGAAAGTAACAAGCGCTTCTGGAGACCATGTCTTAGTATCAGCACCCTGTTTAGTCATGTTGGTAATAGGAGAGATAATAGACGAGTATCCCTTAATGAAGCGCCTATAGTAATTCGAGAAACCGATGAATCTCTGAATGGCCTTGAGTCCCTTGGGCAATGGCCAATCCAAGATAGATTGGAGTTTAACAGGGTCCATCTTAAACCCCTCTCCAGAAATAACGTAACCAAGAAAATTTACCTGAGATTGGTCAAAGCTACACTTCTCCAATTTGCAGTGCAACCCATGCTGTAGAAGTTTGTGTAATACACTTCTGACTTGTTTGTGATGAGTTTCAGGCTCTTTAGAATGTATTAGTATATCATCCAAATAAACTATAACACATTCCTGTTGAAATTCCCTAAGAACCTCATTAATCAAGTCCTGGAATACAACAGGAGCATTGCAAAGCCCAAAGGGCATTACCGTGTACTCATAGTGGCCATACCGGGTATTGAAAGCCGTTTTCCATTCATCACCCTGCTGAATTCTCACCAAGTTATAAGCTCCCCTCAGGTCTAACTTGGTAAAAATCTTAGAACCTTTCAGGCGATCAAATAGCTCAGTAATCAGGGGAATCGGATAAGCATTTCTGATTGTTATCTTGTTCAAGCCCCGATAATCGATGCAAGGCCGTAGTGTGCCGTCTTTTTTATCTACGAAAAAGAAACCGGCTCCGGCTGGAGAAGAGGACCTCCTAATAAAGCCTTTGTCTAGATTCTCCTGAATGTACTCCTCTAAGACTAAGTTCTCCTTAGCGGATAGAGGATATACATTACCCCTCGGGGGCATAGTACCAGGTAGGAGATTAATCTTACAATCAAAGGACCTGTGTGGAGGTAAAGTATCAGCCTTCCTCTTATCAAAGACTGCCTTTAAATCCTGATACTGGGAAGGTATCTGTAAGTCTGTGGGCTTGTTAGAGTTGCTAGGTGTGTCCACTAGGCACAACGGTGAGACTTTCTGTACACAACCTTTCTGGCAACCCTGACCCCAAGAGACTATTTCACCTTGTTCCCAATCAATAGTAGGGTTATGCTTTTTAAGCCAGGGATACCCCAAAACTATAGGAACTGAAGGGGATGAGATAAGCATGAAAGAAATCTCCTCCTCGTGTAAAATACCAATGGTTAGTTTAACTGGTAAAGTTTCACGAGAAATAACTGGATCTAACAACGGTCTACCATCTATGGCCTCAACGGCCAGGGGAGTCTCCTTTAACTGAGATGGAATAGCATGTTTCTTGACAAAAGTTTGATCAATAAAGCTTTCAGCTGCTCCGGAATCTATTAATGCCATAGCTTTAAGTGCTCCCTTTTCCCAAGTTAAAGAAACCTGTACTAGTAGCCTATGATCCCTGTAATCATATGTAGAGGACAAAATAGAAACACCCAAGGCCTGTCCTCGGGAGAAACTTAGGTGCGAGCGTTTCCCGGACGGTTAGGGCAATTAAGGCGTAGGTGACCTCCTACTCCACAATACATACACCGACCCTCCCTTTTCCTATTTTGTCTTTCATTCTCTGAAAGGTGAGTGTTACCAATCTGCATAGGTTCTGGGAGAGCTAGAATAGTAGATTCAGAATTCTGAAATGCGGGAGTTAGTCTTAAGGAAGGTCCATAGCCATAATCACGAGTGTTCTGCCTCTGTCTCATGCGTTCATCTATACGAGAAATAAATGAAATTACCGTATTTATCGGCGTATAACACGCACAGGCGTATAACACGCACCTCATTTTTAGAAAGAAATTCCAGGAAATTTCCCCCCTCATCCCATAGTATTCCCCCCCCTCATCCCATAGTATTCCCCCCTCATCCCATAGTGTCCCCCCTTTCCATAGTATTCTCCCCCCTTTCCATAGTATTCTCCCCCCTCCCATAGTATTCCCCCCTCCTCCCATAGTATTCCCCCCCTCCTCCCATAGTATTCTCCCCCCTCCCCTCCCATAGTATTCTCCCCCCTCCCCTCCCATAGTATTCTCCCCCCCTCCCCTCCCATAGTATTCTCCCCCCCTCCCCTCCCATAGTATATAGTATTCTCCCCCCTCCCCTCCCATAGTATTCTCCCCCCCCTCCCCTCGTATTCTCCCCCCCCTCCCCTCCCATAGTATTCTCCCCTCCCATAGTATTCTCCCCTCTCCCCTCCCATAGTATTCTCTCCCCTCCCCTCCCATAGTGTACTTTCCTCCCCCTCCCCTCCCATAGTGTACTTTCCTCCTCCTCCCCTCCCATAGTGTACTTCCCCTCCTCCCCTCCCATAGTGTACTTTCCTCCCCCTCCCCTCCCATAGTGTACTTTCCTCCCCCTCCCCTCCCATAGTGTACTTTCCTCCCCCTCCCCTCCCATAGTGTACTTTCCTCCCCCTCCCCTCCCCTCCCATAGTGTACTTTCCTCCCCTCCCATAATTACTTACCTGTCCTGAAGCGTGGGCCGGCTTCACACCGTGCACCGCGGAACAGGAACTTTAATTTAAGGTTCCGGTTTCCGGCGGGACTGAAAGGAAGTGTGCACACTATTGTGCACACTTCCTTTCAGTCCCGCCGGAAACCGGAACCTTAAATTAAAGTTCCTGTACCGCGGTGCGCGCTGTGAAGCCGGCCCACGCTTCAGGACAGGTAAGTAATTATGGGATATCGGCGTATAACACGCACCCACGATTTTTCCCCTATTTTCAGGGGAAAAAAGTGCGTGTTATACGCCGATAAATACGGTAATTCCTCTAAATTTTCAGGAAGATCCCTAGTGGCAACTTCGTCTAGGATCGCATCTGACAATCCGTTCAGAAATACGTCCATATAGGCTTGTTCATTCCACTTGACCTCTGCCGCCAAGGATCTGAACTCTAGCGCATACTCCACAAGGGTTAGACTATGCTGTCTAAGACGTAATAATGATCTAGCAGCACTGGCCTTTCTCCCTGGAGGATCAAAAGTCCTCCTAAACGTAGTAATGAACGCATTATAGTTATAGACTACTGGATTATCATTTTCCCACAGAGGGTTAGCCCATCTAAGAGCTTTGTCAATGAGTAGCGATATTATGAATCCAACCTTCGCCCTGTCTGTAGGATAGGCGCGGGGTTGTAATTCAAAATGAATTCCTATCTGGTTTAGGAAACCACGACAAGTATCTGGAGCACCGCCATACCGTAAAGGGGAAGTAACACGGGAAGAAATTCCCCCTGTGGCTACCTCTAGGTCTGTGTTAGCAAGAGAGATAGATGGAGTACGAATCTCCTCTGCTTGATTACTCGGATGGGATAGTAATGCTTGCAGCGCTAGAGCCATTTGGTCCATTCTATGGTCCATGGCTTCAAACCTTGAGTCGGGTGAACCAAACTGAGCGTTTGTACCTGCAGGATCCATGGCCCTGTCGTAATGTCAGGATCGGGACAGGGAGTACGAACAGGAGAGATGTACGTATACCGGACCTTAGAATGGCCGGACTAACGTAAGGAGAAAGCAGAGAATAGTCAGAGACAAGCCGGGGTCGAGGGAACGAGAGGACAGGTAAGCGAGAGACAAGCCGAGGTCAAAGGACACGAGAGGTAAACAGGAACGATAGTACAAGCCGAGTCAAAACCAGATAGAACGATAAACATGAGAGCACTGAGGAACCAGACAAGCTAGAACCACGACAGGGCAATGAACCATTACCCACATCCCTCTTTTATACCCTGGTTCTCTAAATCATGGCTCCGCCCTTGCCGAGCCCTGATTCGTCGTTCCGAACCAGATTGACAGGTCGGGATGTGATTGCCGTCATGACGTCGGCTCCCGAGCGTCGCGTCATAAAAGTGAGTGGGGTTCTCGCGGCCGGCGTGGGAACGACTATGAGAGCCGCGAGGATTAGATGAATCAGCCCCGCTGAGAGAACGGACGTCGGGAAGTCTAACCTCCTCCGAGGCAGAGACTTCAGGTACCCTGACACTCAGGCTGGGACTGTTGTATATCCACTGCCGCAGGCGCAGAGATGTCCTAGGAATGGCAGATGGATTACTGTAGGATCTGGTAGTCTTAGAGATGTGGACAAAAGGCATACTGCACAGTCTGTGTGTTTACATAATACATTTTCTGCACTTTCAGATTTTAGTGGTGTTACGGAGAAAGGCTCAGGCACAGTTTGTGGAACCACCATCCTCTATGCCTAAGGTTAGCAAGAGTGCACCCCAGGACAAAGAGGACAAGGTGAGGCCTGATAGAAAGCATATATATATAAAAAATGAAACAACCAAATACAACTTAACTAATAAAGAAAGACAGGCCCTAAATAAATTTAAAAAAACTAGTGATTAAGGAGGCGGACAAAGGAGGAGGCACAGTTATTATGAGTAGACAATATTACATGCAGGAAGCTCACCGTATTCTGGGGGATGATACCACATACCGAGTTTTAGAACAGAATCCCACAAAAGTTTTTTTGGAAGACCTTCGCTCCCTTCTCCAAAGTGGACTTGATAGTAATATCATTTCTACTGAAGAATTTAAATATATATTTAATCCCTCATGCAAGATAGCGATTTTTTATTTTCTTCCAAAGATTCACAAGTGTTTATTTTTCCCCCCCGGGTCGTCCGATTATTAGCGGTATAAATTCCCTGTCTTGCAATCTCTCAGAATACGTTGACTCCTTCTTAAAACCTTTTGTACCTCTGTGTCCCTCCTTTATCAAGGACACTAAACACATTTTACAAACTTTGGAGTCCTTTGTTTGGAAACCTTCTTATATTTTGGCCACTGTGGATGTCACCTCCCTGTACTCCAATATCCCTCATAATAAGGGTTTGAAGGTTATCGGGGATGTGCTTGTTCAAAAATAGTCAATGTGCCTTTTCCAAGTTGAATTTTTGTTGGCTTGTATCCAGTTTGTGTTGACCAAGAATTTTTTTGGGTATGATTCTTCATTTTTCCTACAGCTATGTGGTGTCGCCATGGGGACGAGGTTCGCCCCCAGTTTTGCCAATCTATATGTGTCCCATTGGGAGGCCTTGAGCATACACTTGGGCCCACAGCTGGGGGGGAGCCTTGTCCTCTGGCGACGCTACATAGATATAAATATGGGTGGAATAGATGACTTAAGGGAAAAAAAATATATAATAGGAAGAGGATCTCAACTGGTAAAAGAGCTTCCCATTAAAGCTCTGAAACAATTGAACTAATATAAAAAGGGATAACACCCTAAGCGTACCAGGAGATCTTCTAGCTATTAAAAAAAATAAAAAAGGGGGGGAGAGTCTACGATAACTACAATAAGTAATCTAAAATATGTGTACACAGATGTAGAAGCACAGAAAAAAGAGAAGAAAGAAACAAGAAGAAAAAGGGAAAAAAGAAACAAGAAAAGAGAAAAAGACACAGGAATTACATATATACACAGTGGTACTGGCCCAAAATAAATCCGATATGTTAAACACAGACTGGGTTAAGATGGAGTGTCTAAACGTATCCCAATCGACAGATATAGTCTCTGTAATTAGTAGATAGATCCAAAAATGCTAAAAATCCTCGGAAAAATGAGGTAAAATCTGTATAAATAAATGTAACAGCGGATACAGACTGCCAGTAACGAAATACAAATGCGTACCAGCTACACTGTATCGCTATCTGTTATAATATATCTGCATGGTAAAAAACACACACAGATGCAATCATATGTCATGCAGCAGGGGCTTCTGATCACACACTAGGTCACTGACATAGATCTAGAGTGATAAAGTAAATGTCCTCTGGTACTTGGTAAATACAGCAAACACCCATCGAATGAATAAAAAATATATATCAAATTTATTTGAAAAACTTTCACAGCATCATCAAATATAAAAGTCAAAAAAGTAGGTAAAATGAAAAATCAAATAGATATATTTACAAAGTCCCTGGGAATAAGCAGAATCCGGGTAAGTGGTTACTCACTAGACCTCTGGCCGGTCAAGAGGTAGCAGTAAAAAGGAAAGCCGAGAAGATAGTTGTCAAAATCTTCGCGTGCGTCTCACTTAGTCTCGATCTGCGTTCCACTGGGTCTTGGTGAAATTGCGGCTCCTGCTGTAAATTGCCTTATGCGTTTCGTGACTTAATGATGTCACTTCTTCAGAGGCTTGTCTGACGCTACATAGATTGATGTACTTATTATTTGGGAGGGGGATAGTACTAGTCTGGAGGCTTTTATTGAATATATTAATCTTAATCAATACAATTTAAAATTTACCTCCAATGTCCATACAGAAACCATTGATTTCTTGGATTTAACTCTGTATATTGAAGGAGGATCCCTGAACACAAAAACCTTCTTCAAAAAAACTGATTGCAACACAGCCATTAAAAGAACAAGTCTACATCATCCCACTTGGTTAAACAATGTCCCCAAGGGGCAATTTACCCGTATGCGAAGGAATTGCTCCAACACTCAAACATTCGAGGAACAATCTAAAATAATAAAGAATAGATATTGCCAAAAAGGTTATAACAGTAAACAGATGGAAAGGGAAATAATAAAGAAATTAAACAAAGAGAACGTTCAGAATTTTTAACTGATAATGGATCAAATAAAAAAATAAAAAACACATATGCAGATTTTGCATTTATTACCAAATATAACACACATGCCAAAAAAATAGAAAAAAATCTCACAAAACATTGGGCCATCTTAAAAAAGGACGAAATTTTAGGTAATACTTTACCGGAGAGACCGACAGTTATCTATAGAAAAGCAGATAACCTAAAAAACCAACTAGCACCAAGTCTCTTACCGACACAGATAAAAAATTCTAATAATTTTTTACTTTCCTAAAGAACTCCAGGATTCCATAAATGTGGTACTTGTTCCACATGTATCCATCAAAAGAGAAAGACTGAAACTTTCATAGGCACTTATACCAATAAGACATATACTATTAAGAAATGTATACATTGTACATCCACATATGTGATTTATTTACTGCAATGTGGATGCGGAGCACAATATATAGGTAGAACCACTAGGACCTTGCATGCCAGACTTCGGGAACATTTTAACAATATCAGAAATAACAAGGTAGAACACAGTGTTCCTAAACATTGCAACACTTGCACATTGTTCAGCTGGTCCACTTTTATTGTGATTGGGATAGATTCCGTTGAGAGACATTGGAGAGGGGGAAATAAAATTCATGAGTTAGCAAAGAAGGAAGCACAGTGGATATACAATCTCAAAACTCTTAAAACGGGCCTGAATCAGGATATTGATTTAATAGGACTCCTCTAATACTCCTTTTGTCTTTCTTTTTTCTTATCTATATATGTTATTATTGGTTGTTGTTTGGTTTTTTCCCTTTTTACTTTCTCTATCAAGTTTAACTTTTTCACCTGGTGAATTTATGGGACCACCCTTTGAGGAATATGTATATAGAAATATACCTATGGACTGTTTTAAAATATGTGTTTCTTTTTCTCTTGTAGAAATTCGAAAGATCTATGTTTAATGGAAAAGTGTTTTGGTGTCAAATACTATTTTGTACATGTGAACGGATTCACATGAGACCTTTTTCATATAGTATTTTTTAGCTTGCTTTTTATGTATATATATATTTTTTTATAACAATAAAATACACTGGTGAAAGAATCCTAAAAGTGATAGTGGTGCTACAATCACCTTAGTGGAGCCACAGAAACCACTAAATAAATACAAGTGATAATAAAAAATACAGTTGGTGAGAGCACTCAGATAAAAAATAAATAAATAAACGAAAAGTATAATAATAATATTACCCAAAACTTGATCGCAATCTGGAATTAAAAACAAATGGAAGAGATATAGGGTAATAACGTAAAATACAATGTTAAGACTCTAATACTGGTCTCACTCACATAAAAAGAGCCACTTAGATAGCTGGCTCAAACTGCATGCCTTGAATCAATCTCTTATTGGACTTCAGCTGGGTCCTTTCTGTAGTTGTATCCCATGAAAAAAACGCAGGTTCAAGGGGTAACAAACTTTATTCTTCCAAAACAGTGGAAAACATGAATTAAAACAAATATAAAAGAAAGTCCCTTAAAGTTAAGAGTCCAAAGACTTTCTTTTATATTTGTTTTAATTCGTGTTTTCCACTGTTTTGGAAGAATAAAGTTTGTTACCCCTTGAACCTGCGTTTTTTTCATGGGATACAACTACAGAAAGGACCGAGCTGAAGTCCAATAAGACATTGATTCAAGGCATGCAGTTTGAGCCAGCTATCTAAGTGGCTCTTTTTATGTGAGTGAGACCAGTATTAAGATTGTATTTTACGTTATTACCCTATTTCTCTTCCATTTGTTTTTAATTCCAGATTGTGATCAAGTTTTGGGTAATATTATTATTATACTTTTCATATTTTTTTTATGTATATATATATTTTTTATTTTCATTTTTATTTTTATTTTTTTTATTTTTTTTATTTATTTTTATTTTTTGATCATTTATTTTTATTATTATTTTTTTTTATTTTTTATTATTAGTTTTTTTTATTTTTTATTTTATTTAGTATTATTATTATTTTTTTATATTATTTTTTAATATATATATATTTTTTCTATATACATGTATTTTTTCTTCATTCTATTCAATATATTATTATATTATTTTATTATATATTTTCATCTGGATCTTTGGGTAGATTTTTCTTGTAATATGTTTAATTTGTATGTAAAGAGGTATATATCCAGGAAGACAGGGTTTTCTGTGCCCCCTGCCTTCCTGGTTTTAGTTCGTTGGCTTTTCTGTATAGTTGCGTCCCACTGTGGAACGCATTCTAATGAGTATGCACGATATGCTCTGTTTTGAGTTCCACGGTGGAACGCGGAAGTTAATACCAGCGTGATGTGCGATGTCACGTGCTATGTCACGTTCCGGTTTCGTCCAATGAGGAGTAACGCACACCCGAACCCGGAAGTGTCTACATACCGCGGCAAATTTGAAGAACGAGGAACACCTGTGACACAGGATATATAAAGAAATCGTTTTGGACCCTCATTTATATCCCTGAGGAAGTCGAGGAGGTCGACGAAACGCGTTGGATGAAGTAACCACATGGACTTTTATTCTTATTTGTTTTTCTATTGATATATTTTTTTCATATTCATTTTATCATCAGTCAGATTTTTCCTTCTACTGCAATAGACATCATTCACCACCTGTTCCACCCAGTAGTGGAGATATGCCTGTTGATTGTGACTTTGATGTAAGTGCAATCTGTGCAATAAATTTGTATTTCTTTTAACAATATTACTCTATGTATGCTTTTCTCTTTATCCTTTTGAGGATTTCAATTTTGAGAAGATTTTGCCTATCTACATAAGGAGACCCCCACAGGGGTGATATACGCAGACCATCATATACCTCTTGTAAGTTCTCTACCTCCTGGATTCATTTCTCCTGTTTTTTTCGTACTTCACTATGTATATTTTTATTGTCATTTAGATTCACCTGAGATCACGTTATATGCTACAGGTTGTATCTTGTGACCTTATATCCTCTATTGTGTGTGCTATCCCATCTTTTAGCTTTTGATTCTTTTTGTAAGTTTCATTAGCTTATCTGGTTTCCACTGATAGAAAGCAGTTGTTGTTGGGGGATTCTATCTTAAGAGGCAGGGCCGGACTGGGAAAAAAATTAGGCCCGGGCATTTTTCAATCAGAGTAGCCCCCTAAGGGGGCAGGGCCAGAGAGGGTGTGTTTTGCCATCACTAATTACAAGCACGCCCCCTCTCAAAGTGAGCATGTTGGTTCAATGCGCAGAGCTGCGCTGAAGAGCTCTGGCATTAGAAAAAGGCCCTGAATTTGTTCTGCGCAGCGCAAGCAAATTTAATAACATGCTTGCGCTGTGTTTGCTTTTAAATTGTCTCTGGAGTCTCCACAAGGGGGATACCAGAGGACAAAAGGGCCAGGAAAGTGTATGGTGCATGTGTTTGGAGCCTGCTTGTGGTATTGCGTGTGTGTACAGTGTGGTGTGGTATTGTGTAAATAGGTCAATTTAATTTGTGTTTGTGGTGTAATATGTGTGGCTAGGGGCTGTAGAGAGTGTGTGTATAGAGGGCATAGTGTTATAGGGTATGTAGCGAGTGTGTGTATACGGGCTGTAGTGTGTGTGTGCATAGGTGACGTAGTGTGTGTAGGGGTTGTAGAGAGGATGTGTTTAGAGAATGTTGTATGTGTTTGCTGACAAGGAATGCAGTGTGTGTGTGTAGGAGTTCTAGTGTGTAAAGGACCCAGAGTGTGTATAGGAGATTGTGTGTGTGTGTGTGTGTGTTGTGTGTGTGTGTATAGAGGATTAAGAGTGCATATAGGGTAAGGGATCTAGCATGTATCTGGAGCGTAATGTGTGTAGTGGTGCAGTGTGAGGGGTGCTGTAGTGTGTGTACACATACACAGGTTAAGACAGGAGCACTCACTTGGATTTTCCAATAGTGTATTAAAGCATCTACATAAATCTACATCAACGTTTCGACCCTTCAGGGTCTTTATATATTTGGACGTATTGTATGTGTGAGAGGCGCAGTGTGTGTGTATGTAAGAGGGTTGCTGTGTGTGAGGGTGTTTTTATCTGCCGTCACATTCTAGGTTTGTAATTTTCTTTGTTAACTCACTGAGGGTTATTTTATTTATATATATATATATATGTGGGAGTGTGCTGTGTGTGTGAGCGAGGGTGCTGTGTTTGAGAGTGCGCTGTGTGCGTCTGAGGGTGCTGTGTGCGTCTGAGGGTGCTGTGTGCGTCTGGGTGTGCTGTGTGCGTCTGGGTGTGCTGTGTGCGTCTGGGTGTGCTGTGTGCATCTGGGGGTGCTGTGTGCGCCTCTGGGTGCTGTGTGCGCGTCTGGGTGCTGTGTGTGTGTCTGGGTGCTTTGTGTGTCTCTGGGTGCTGTGTGCGCGTCTGGGGGTGCTGTGTGTGTCTGGAGGTGCTGTGGGTGTCTGGGGGTGCTGTATGTGTCTGGGGGTGCTGTGTGCGTCTGGGTGCTGTGTGTGTGTCTGGATGCTGTGTGTGTTGTGTGTGTCTGGGGGGTGCCGTGTGTGTTTGGGGGTTGTGTGTGTGTGAATGTATTTTGTATTTAAATTAAAATCTATATTTTTTTATTAATAATAAAAAAAAAAAAAGTTATATCCCCCCTCCCTTCTTACCTTTAGCCTGGGAGGGGGGGAGCCATTCTGCCATGAGGGGGGACACTATGCTTCCTTCCCTGGTGGTCCAGTGGTGAGAGTGAACTCTAACCTGCAGGCTAGAGCTCACTCTCGCGAGATCTGAGCGTTGCCATGGTAACCGCGGTAACGCTCAGACCTCGCGAGAGGACCTGGCGAAGCTGCTGGATAGATCTCCGCCGGTCCTCTTTCCTGCCTCCCTCCCTCACACCCCAGCTGGCGGCCGCATCTTAGTGCCTGTGGGCCGGTGAGGGAGATCTTTGATCTCCCCACCGGCCCATGCAGGCACACAGCGGGGCCGTCGCTCGGATACGCACTGGCCCTGCAGGGGCTGGCAGGGGAGATCCTGTGATCTCCCTGCCGGCCTCGGCCATCGCGGCCCACCGGGCATTTGCCCGGTATGCCCAATGGTCAGTCCGGGCCTGTTAAGAGGTGTAGATTTGAACAATAGTGGCTTTGTGAGATGTCTTCCTGGAGCTAGAGACAGGAGACACATTTGTAGTATTGTTAAGCAAGCAAAGCAGGAAGGGGAATTAGATGTACTTGTCCACCTTGGGACAAATGATTTGGCTTGTAATGAGGTTTCTGAGGTAAAGGAAGGGTTTTGTGTTCTTGCAAATGATATACGGCAGGTTGCTTCCACACTGTCATTCTCTGAAGTTCTGCCTGTGCATAACACTCAGACTGACAGGTGGATGCGCATTATGGACTTTAACTTGTGGCTTGGTGACTGGTGTCGGAAGCAAGGATTTGGCTTTGTTTCTCATGGTAGCTGTATTTGGAATAGAAATGAACTGTACAAAAAAGATGTTTGCATCTTTCTCAAAAGGGAACAAATGTTCTCAGCGAGCAGTTCAGAGGTTTTGCTAGGAAGTATTTAAACTAGGGGGGGGGGACAAAAGAGTGATAAAACATCAATCCAATTGCCCCCCAAAACAAAAAGATAGTAACTGTAACGAGTGTGTTAAAAATGACAAGCTTAGAGTCATGTCTACAAATGCTCGCAGTTTAGGGAATAAGATCCATGAACTTGTGGCAATAATGGCAACTGATAATATAGATTTACTGGCTGTTACTGAGACATTGTATAATGAGAAAAATGACTGGGATATAGCAATACCAGGGTACTCTTTATGTAGAAAAGACAGAGAAGGCAAGAAACGGGGAGGGGTGGTCGTGTATGTGAAGGATAGCATAAAATCTAGCCTAATAAAAGTTAGTGAGGCGAACATAGAGTCCGTTTGGGCTACGTTAGAATTTGGTAATCACACAGTAACTTGTGTAGGTGTGATTTTCAGGCCCCCTGGACAAATAGAAGAGTTAGATAATCTACTAGTTGAGGAAATAGCTAAAATGACAATGAAGGGGGGAGTTATCATCATGGGTGACTTTAATCTTCCTGATGTTAACTGGAAATCCAACATAGCTGCTTGTGCCAGGAGCACACATATTCTAAACTCCCTACTGGAATTGTCTCTAAAAACTCGTTGAGGAACCAACTCGTAAGGAGGCCATACTAGATTTAGTGTTAACAAATGGAGATTTGGTATCAGATATTACTGTAGGTGAAAGTTTAGGATCCAGTGATCATCAGTCAGTATAGTTTAATATAACAACAGTGACGAGTCACACCACACAAAAACAAAAGTATTAGACTTTAGAAAAACAGACTTTTCTAAAATTAGAATATGCATGAAGGAGTCCTTGTCAGACTGGAGCAGTTTAAATGGAGTCCAGGAGAAATGGGATTATTTAAAAGTTGCACTGCTGAAGGCAACAGAAAATTGCACTGGGCTTGTCAGTTAAAGCAAAAAATTCAAGAAACCACTGTGGTACTCCGCAGATGTGGCCAAAATAGTAAAAAACTAAAAGTTAGCATTTAGTAATTATAAAAAAAAAAAAAAAAAACGGAGTGAGGAAGACAGACAGATCTTTAAGATTAGGTAGAAAGAGGCTAATCAAGTTATAAGAGCCTCCAAAGCACACACAGACGAGAAAATAGCACAGTCAGTAAAAAAGGGGGTTAAAACATTTTTTAGAAACATAAATGAGAAAAGGAAAGGAAAACAAGGATTAGTTAGATTAAAAACAAAAGAAGAAATGTATGCAGAAGAGGATAAAGGTCTAGCTGATTGCCTCAATTAATATTTTTGTTCCGTATTTACAGATGAAAATTAACGAAAGGGGCCTCAGTTAGGAAAAAGTACAAATGAATCATTTGTTACATGTGAGTTTACAGAGGAAGAGGTTCTATTTCAACTGTCAAAAGTAAAGACAAATAAGTCGATGGGGCCTGATGCGATACACCCAAAGTTATTAAAAGAACTTAGTGGTGTACTAGCAAAACCATTAACAGATTTATTTAACCAATCATTGTTAACAGGAGTAATCCCAGAAGATTGGAAGTTAGCGAATGTTGTACCCATTCACAAGAAAGGTAGTAGGGAGGAGTCGGGCAACTATAGGCCAGTAAGCCTTACTTCAGTAGTGGGGAAAGTGATGGAAACCATGTTAAAGGATAGGATTGTTGAACATCTAAAAACACATGGATTTAAAGAGACAACATGGGTTTACTTCAGGGAGATCATGCCAAACTAATCTAATTTATTTTTTTGATTGGGTAACTTAAATAATATATCAGGGTGGTGCAGTAGACATTGCTTACCTAGATTTCATTAAGGCTTTTGACACTGTTCCACATAGAAGGCTCATCAATCAACTGCAATCTTTAAGTTTGGATTCCAATATTGTTGAATGGGTTAAGCAGTGGCTAAATGACAGGCAACAGAGGGTTGTAGTCAACGGAGTATATTTAAAGCAAGGTCTAGTTACCAGTGGGGTAACTCAGGGATCTGTACTTGGACCCTGTTACGACACTCGCCGCCTGGAGAGTGAAGCCGCCGTTTAGCCGATAATCCCCTTTCTCCAGAAATGCAGTTCCAGCATAACCGATCATAAGACTCCCGACCGGAGCATACGAATGCGGTAACTCCCGATCAGCAATCCATCCGAAATCCTTCCACAGCTAGAAATAAACGAAAACGCTGTCCCAATAGTCAATCCCTCCACAAACGAGACAAAGCTCCGTCTTGAAGGTCAAGCAGAATGTGTTTAATGGGGGCTACCTGCCCAGTATTTATGCAGGTCTCCACCAGGTAGACACTCCCCTAGGGGACCTGGTGGAAGACTGTAAAATATATTAAACAGTAGCCAATCGCAGTGGCTATAACACAAGCCCTCCCCATTTTACCCATAAGACATTTCTTCCTATCCCGGAGATAATTAGGGAGAAATCTAATTAACTCCGAGGATAGGAACCATCGCCATTTTAAACACAAACATACAAAATGCAATAAAATACATAAAATCCGAAGTACCGAAGATATAGTGTTCGTGCAACGTATCCCCAGATAGCCTGAATCTGAAGGCATATTCCTGCCGAATAGCGCTCAGATCCGAAGTACACAGTCCAATCGCCATGGAGTCAAAGTCTCTCATAAGTCTTTCGGTGTACGAATGACTCCATGGGCCGGCTATCTGGGTAAGTCCATACGGATGAAGAAAACCCCCGAACGGAACAGGGTTCGTATGCCTCCAAGGGAATAGAAGGAGGGACGGCCGTCTCCAGCGGTGTTCGGTAGATAAAGAGTCCGTTTTTAGATCCATGGGTTTTGCACCGAACACCGCTGATTCGCCTCGTGTCCAAAATGGCCGCCGCCTCGTGGTCGGCATACGAACGACGACCACCCGTATGAAATGGAATGGAGAGGTGTTTGCGGTTAACCACAGCGTTCTAATTTGTGGTCAAGGTGTTAATGAGCCGCACACTCCTCTCCTGGGTGGCCGATGTTCGGTAGTTTTATTCGGTACTTTAGGAAACGAAAAACCAATAGCGTACGGACAGGAAATCCACGAATCCTATGGAAACAGATGAACCCGCAATACAGGTCTATGCAGTAGGGTTCGTCACACGGCTCCCCCCTTGTGGAACACTCCGGCAGACCCGGCTTGGCCCTTTAGCGGGTCAACGTGGGGATGACCGGACTAGGAAGTAGCAAGGACGTCGGTTTGCCGGGATAACCCATCTGCATTCCCATTCTGCTTACCGGGTCGGTAGCTGATGGTGAAGTTATATGGCTGTAATGCTAAACTCCACCGCAGCAGTCTACCATTGTCTCCCGAGACCCGGTTAAGCCAAACAAGGGGATTGTGGTCCGTGATAAGGGAAAATTCCTGTCCATACAAATAGGGGCTCAATTTCTTCAATGCCCAGACCAGGGCCAAACACTCTTTCTCTACTGCCGCATAACTCACTTCCCGGGGTAACAGCTTTCGACTGAGGTATGCGACAGGGTGTTCTCCTCCATCTTCCCCGACCTGGCTTAGCACAGCCCCCAGTCCATACATGGAAGCATCTGTATGGACGAGAAAACGTTTGTTAGGAAGTGGGGCAGCCAGGACAGGGGCATTCATGAGGGCCTGCTTAAGTGCTTGAAACGCAGCTTCACAAGCTGGAGACCACAGGACCTGCTTAGGGAGGTTCTTCTTAGTCAGGTCTGTCAGGGGTTTAGCTATCGAGCTATAGTCGGGGACAAAGCGTCTGTAATACCCTGCAGTCCCTAGGAAGGCCAATACTTGGGTCTTGGTTATAGGTGTGGGCCAGTTCGCTACTGCCTCTATCTTGGCCGGCTCTGGTCTCTGGCTCCCACACCCCACCCTGTGACCCAAGTATTGTACCTCAGCCATACCTAGATGACACTTCTCTGGCTTCAACGTCAGGCCAGCGGCCCGAATTTTATCCAGTACTACCCCTACGTGTACCAGGTGTTCCTCCCAGGACTCACTGTAGATCGCAATATCATCCAGGTATGCACAAGCAAAGTCCTGGAAGCCATCAAGGAGCCTATCCACCATTCGTTGGAAGGTAGCTGGGGCGTTCTTCATCCCAAATGGCATAACCTTAAATTGGTATAAGCCAAAGGGGGTGACGAAGGCCGACTTGGGGATGGCGTCCTTGGCCAGGGGAATCTGCCAGTAGCCCTTACACAGGTCTATGGTGGTCAGGTAGCGTCCCCTGGCAATGCGGTCTAATAACTCGTCTACCCGTGGCATCGGGTAGGCGTCAGTGGTGGTCCGCTCGTTGAGCCTCCTGTAGTCCACACAGAACCGGGTGGTCCCATCTTTCTTAGGCACCAGGACTACAGGGGAGGCCCAAGGGCTATCGGAGTGCTCGATGACCCCAAGCTGGGTCATCTCCTCTATCTCCTTCCGCATTCCTTCTCGGACTGCTTCAGGGATACGGTAAGGGGGCTGTCGTAAGGGGTTCTGTCCAGGGGTCTCTACCTTATGTACAGCTAGGGTAGTGTAGCCGGGTTCTTGGGAGAACGTCGCCTGCTTCTCCCACAGAAGCTGTTTCGCCTGTTCCTTCTCCGCGGGGCTTAACCTGTCCCCTAGCTGTACGAGCTCAGTCAGATCCGTCTGGGCACCTCTGGCTAATAGGTCGGGTAGGGGTAAGCTTTCGGTATCGTCTGCAGCGGGGGCACACACTGCGGCTACATCCTCCGGTCGTTCCTGATATTCCTTTAGCATGTTCACATGAAAGGATCGCTGGATCCTGTCATCTGAACAGCTGGCTATAAGGTACGTAGTATCGCACACCTGGGCTAATACTTTATACGGGCCCTGCCAAGATGCCTGCATCTTGTTCGCCTTCACAGGTTTGAGCACTAGTACCTTCTGCCCAACCTGGAATACTCGCTGTCGGGCACCCCGATCATACCATTCCTTCTGTCTCCCCTGGGCCACCCGGAGATTCTCCCTTGCCATCAGAGACAGTTTCTCCATGCGGTCCCGAAGTTCCAGAACATACGGTACTATGGGGGTACCTTCCTGCTCTGTCTCCCCCTCCCAGTGGCCTCTAATGAGATCTAGAGGTCCGCGGACCCTTCTCCCATAAAGCAGCTCAAAGGGGGAGAACCCAGTAGATTCCTGGGGCACCTCTCTGTAGGCAAACAACAGATGAGGCAGGAATCGCTCCCAGTCTCGGCAAGTGTCAGAAAAGGTCCTCAGCATCTGTTTGAGGGTGCCATTAAATCGCTCGCAGAGACCGTTAGTCTGTGGATGGTATGGGGAACTAAGTATCGGTTTAATGCCGCATACCCTCCACAGCTGCTGGGTGAGCACAGCGGTAAATTGGGTTCCCTGGTCAGAGAGAATCTCTTGAGGGAACCCGACCCTGGTAAAAATCCTAACCAGGGCATCAGCAACTGTCTCTGCCTCTATGTTAGACAGCGCCACTGCCTCTGGATAGCGAGTGGCATAGTCTACCACGGTGAGAATGTATTTCTTACCAGATGGACTAGCCCTGGCCAGTGGACCCACAATATCAACGGCTATGCGGGCAAAGGGCTCCCCAATAATAGGCATCGACATAAGCCTACCTTTTGGGTGGTCCCCCCGCTTCCCTACCCGTTGACAAGTGTCACACGTGCTACAATATATCCGCACAGCCTGGTTAATTCCTGGCCAAAAGAAATTCTGCATAATCCTATGGCCTGTGCGGCGGGACCCTAGATGTCCGGCTAGCGGGACATCATGCCCTATCCGCAGAATCTCTCGCCGGTATTTCGCGGGTACTACCAGCTGTCGATTCGGCGGAGGGGCAACACTTTTCTGGGATGGCTTAGGGATCCGATATAACCTGTCCCCTACCCACTCATACCGCTCCCCCTCTGCTCCCTCCTCTCCAGTGTCTGCTCTGCCTCTATACCTCTGGAGAGATGGGTCTGTCTGGGTTTCCCTCCCGAACTCCTCCGGGGAATCCCAACTAGCTAACGTCGGCCCTGGGGTGTCAGTCGGGGAATCGGTCCTTACCTGGGTCTCAGCAGCAGGTGGGCCGGTTCCAGCAGCACGGGTCTGAGCACGGGTAGTCACTGGGTTGGCTTCGCCAGGTCCCATAGTAGCATAGGCGGAAATCAAAGGGGCCAAATCATTTCCCAGCAAAACATCGGCAGGCAAGTCCTTCATAACCCCCACATTCACATGTCCAGCTCCCGCTCCCCAGTCCAAATGAACCCGGGCAACAGGCAGACGGAACACGGCGCCTCCTGCCACCCTTACTGCCACAGTGTTCCCGGTGTGTTGGTGTTCCGAACCCAGGTTCTTTTGGAGCAAGGTCATCGTAGCCCCGGTGTCTCTTAGACCAGTGACCTCTTTCCCGTTCAACTTAACGGTCTGTCTGTGGTGTTGGCGGTTGTCCTGCTGAGCTGCGTGAACTGGGTCTGCTTCGTGCAGGAAACCCCAAAACTCCTCCTGCTCCAGGCAGTGAGCAGAAGGCTGAGGTGGTTGCTGGGCTCCGCCGGCTGGGTTTCTCCAGGATGGTGCTTGGTTGGCGTGGTTTAAAGGGCATTCTGGTTTTTTATGTCCCATCTGCTTGCACCCAAAGCACTGGACCTGGTTGGAGTAACCCCGTTTGTTGAATCGGGCTGACTGCCCATGGTTGGTTGCTGGCGGTATAGCGGGGGTACGTTGTGCTGGGGGGTGATATAGGTTGGTGGTTGGAGGTGCTGCCGGTTTGTATTCCACTCGGGCAGGGACCTTGGCTGCTGTCTGATCGAGCTTACGGGCATCAGTGTATTCGTCAGCCAGACGAGCAGCTTCATGGAAGGTAGCGGGTTTACGGTCCCTGACCCACTCTCGAACTCCTGCAGGTAATTTGTCAAAGCAGTGTTCTAGTAGGAACACTTGCAGCACCTCTTCCCCAGTTACCGCTCGACATCCTGTCATCCAGTGGGCTGCCGTGCGGTGTACCCGGCATGCCCATTCCACATAGGAATCACCAGCCTGTTTATTATTGTCCCGGAATCGCCTCCGGTACGCCTCAGGGGTAACAGCGTACCGGGTCAAAAGAGCATCTTTTACTGTCCGGTAGCTAGTGAGTTCCTCCTCTGGGATGGCCCGAAAAGCTTCACTAGCCCGGCCGGATAATTTCCCAGAGAGGATAGGAACCCATTCTTCTGCGGGTACCTGGTGTAAAGCACACTGTCGTTCAAAGTCCGCCAGGAACCCGTCTATCTCTCCTTCAGTCTCAATAAAGTTTTTAAAAGCAGCAAATGGTACCTTTTTCTTCCCATTGTTATTATGGGGTACCTCTGCTGCTGCAGCTCCGCTTCTCTGGAGCGCCTGTTGTGCTGCTACTGCGGCTTGTACTTGCACTACAATATCCGCTGCAGGGTTGGGGCCAAAGTGTGCCAGCCTGATCTGAACTGCCCGGTTAAACGCTATTTCCTCGGGTGTTAGATCCAGCAGGCCAGGCACATTAGCTATCTCCCTTCCCTGTGCTGTATCCATCTCTACCAATATAGCAATAATCTCTCTTTTCTTGAGATTGCTCGCTGATCGTCCTCTGCGCTCCAAAATGTCTTTAAGGGTAGCACGCCTTAACTCCTCATATTGCATTTCCAATCCGGGGTGTGTAGCTGGCCTTCAGGGCGGTGGGATTCATCCCGTCGCTTGCCACCAGTTGTTACGACACTCGCCGCCTGGAGAGTGAAGCCGCCGTTTAGCCGATAATCCCCTTTCTCCAGAAATGCAGTTCCAGCATAACCGATCATAAGACTCCCGACCGGAGCATACGAATGCGGTAACTCCCGATCAGCAATCCATCCGAAATCCTTCCACAGCTAGAAATAAACGAAAACGCTGTCCCAATAGTCAATCCCTCCACAAACGAGACAAAGCTCCGTCTTGAAGGTCAAGCAGAATGTGTTTAATGGGGGCTACCTGCCCAGTATTTATGCAGGTCTCCACCAGGTAGACACTCCCCTAGGGGACCTGGTGGAAGACTGTAAAATATATTAAACAGTAGCCAATCGCAGTGGCTATAACACAAGCCCTCCCCATTTTACCCATAAGACATTTCTTCCTATCCCGGAGATAATTAGGGAGAAATCTAATTAACTCCGAGGATAGGAACCATCGCCATTTTAAACACAAACATACAAAATGCAATAAAATACATAAAATCCGAAGTACCGAAGATATAGTGTTCGTGCAACGTATCCCCAGATAGCCTGAATCTGAAGGCATATTCCTGCCGAATAGCGCTCAGATCCGAAGTACACAGTCCAATCGCCATGGAGTCAAAGTCTCTCATAAGTCTTTCGGTGTACGAATGACTCCATGGGCCGGCTATCTGGGTAAGTCCATACGGATGAAGAAAACCCCCGAACGGAACAGGGTTCGTATGCCTCCAAGGGAATAGAAGGAGGGACGGCCGTCTCCAGCGGTGTTCGGTAGATAAAGAGTCCGTTTTTAGATCCATGGGTTTTGCACCGAACACCGCTGATTCGCCTCGTGTCCAAAATGGCCGCCGCCTCGTGGTCGGCATACGAACGACGACCACCCGTATGAAATGGAATGGAGAGGTGTTTGCGGTTAACCACAGCGTTCTAATTTGTGGTCAAGGTGTTAATGAGCCGCACACTCCTCTCCTGGGTGGCCGATGTTCGGTAGTTTTATTCGGTACTTTAGGAAACGAAAAACCAATAGCGTACGGACAGGAAATCCACGAATCCTATGGAAACAGATGAACCCGCAATACAGGTCTATGCAGTAGGGTTCGTCACAGACCCATTCTCTTTAATATTTTTATTAGTGATATTGCAGAAGGTCTTGATGGTAAGGTGTGTCTTTTTGCTGATACTAAAATTTGCCACAGGGTTGATGTTCCAGGAGGGATAAGTCAAATGGCAAATGATTTAGAAAAATTAGAAATATGTTCAGAGCTGTGGCAATGGACATTTAATGTGGATAAGTGCAAGATAATGCACCTTGGACGTAAAAACCCAAGGGCAGAGTATAAGATATTTGATACCCTACTAACCTCAACATCTGAGGAAAGGGACTTTCAGATGACTTAAAGGTAGGAAGACAATGTAAAAGAGCAGCTGGAAATACTAGCAGAATGCTTGGTTGTATAGGGAGAGGTATTAGCAGTAGGAAGAGGGAAGTGCTCATGCCATTGTACAGAACACTTGTAAGACCTCACTTGGAGTATTGTACGCAGTCCAGGAGACCTTATCTTAAGAAGGATATTGATACTTTAGAGATACTTTAGAGAGAGTTCAGAGAAGGGCTACTAAACTGGTTCATGGATTGCAGAATAAAACTTACCAGGAAAGGTTAAAGGAACTTAAAATGTATAGCTTGGAGGAAAGACAAGACAGCGGGGATATGATAGAAACATTTAAATACATAAAGGGAATCAACACAGTAAAGGAGTACACTATATTTAAAAGAAGAAAAACTACCACAACAAGAGGACATAGTCTTAAATTAGAGGGGCAAAGGTTTAAAATTAATATCAGGAAGTATTACTTTACTGAGAGGGTAGTGGATGCATTGAATAGCCTTTCAGCAGAAGTGGTAGAGGTTAACACAGTAAAGGAGTTTAAGCATGCATGGGATAGGCATAATGCTATCCTAACTATAAGATAAGGCCAGGGACTAATGAAAGTATTTAGAAAATTGGGCAGACTTGTTCTTATCTGCCATCACATTCTATGTTTCTATGTCTGTCTCCCAGCCAGTCTCCCCTAGTCTGTGTTCCCATGTCTTAGTGTCCCCAAATGTTTCAGTGAGCCGAATGGTTCTTATCTGCTGTCACATTCTTTGTTTCTATGCATGGGCATTTTGTATCGCCAATTGGATTTGTTTTGTGAAAAAGTTTTAAAAAAAGTTTTACAGTGTTTTTGAGGTTGACACCAAATAGTGGTTAGCGGCTGAGAAGTGAAGTGCCTTTTATATATTTCTATATCAATTCACAAATATACAATGTTTCGGCACCTACATAAGCCATTGTCAGGTCTAGTGCATGAGACTTGACAAGGCTCATATAGGAGCCGAACGTTGTCTCAATTTCTGTGTTCCAAATGAAGACTACCTTTTAGAGGAAACCATCAGGTATGCCTGATTATTTGTATCTGCACTTACTATTGTCCTTGCCTTGTGGGTGACCGTGACTTTTACAGCTGGGTGATCCCCGGCACGGCCACAGGGGGCCTCTAGACCCCGGACAAACGGCACTGGAATATTAATTGTCTGGAACTGATTGTAGCATCCTTCACTGTCCACAGTTTCACAAAAGACAAGACACACTGCTTTCTCTGGTTTTATGGATTGACAATGTTTCAGCAGTCCGCTACATAAATTGGTCTAGGTGGTTCTCATTCAAAGCTTCTGGCGGCTCTCACATGGGACCTTTACCAATACTGTCTGGACAAACATCTCTCCATCAGGGTGGAATACCTCCCAGGCCAAGACAATCTTGTTGTGGATTGCAAATACAAAGAAACAAGTCCTGCGCTCAAACTCCCATTACTCCTGGGTGGCAGCAACAACCATAGTACACATCAGCCAATACATATAGTAAAAACCAGAGAAAAAAGTTACCTGCGCTCTTTCCACATCCCTATGTATTTTTAAACAAATTGAGTTTTTTAGTTACCTCCAATGGCCATGAGAAGGTATGCCCACCTACCTGCCACGTCAAGGCAGACCTCTTAGGTGGGTCTTAACTCTAACCATTCACCTTGCCTCCTTGAGCTTCTGGCAAAGATATTTCTAATTAGACAGAAAGGGGTATTTTTTATATCCATCCCTACATGCTTATTAACCCTTAATAGGGAACACATGGGCAGCAGCATTGAGATGATCCCCGCTTAATTATTATTATTATTATTATGTTATTATTTATATAGCGCCAACAAATTCTGCAGCGCTTTACAATGGGTGGACAAACAAACATGTACTTGTAACCAGACAAGTTGGACACACAGAAACAGAGGGGTTGAGGGCCCTGCTCAGTGAGCTTGCATGCTAGACGGGGTGGGGTAAAGTGACACAAAAGGTAAGGATAGTATTAGACTAATGCCAGTTACAAGAGCGGAATCATTCGGGAGCTATTAACAGTTTACTTGATACGCTTTTAACGATTTATTGGAGGAGTGGAGACTGGGTGATCATCTAATGGAGGGGGGAAGTGAGTTCCACAGGAATGGTGCAGCCCTCGAGAAGTCTTGAAGGCGAGCATCAGAGGTGGGAGTACGGACAGAAGATAGAAGTAAGTTTTCAGCAGAGCACAAGGGCCTAGACGGGACATACTTGTGTATTAGGATGAATAGATAGGTGGGAGCAGCATTGTGTAGAGATTTTGAAGCAAGAACCAGAATTTTAAATTGAGCCCTATATCTTACAGGAAGCCAATGTAGGGACTGACAGAAGGGTGAGGCGTGGGAGGTGCAGGAGGACAGGAAGATGAGCCTCACTGCTGCATTCCTTATGGACTGTAACGGCACAAGTTGGGAGCACATAAGACCACTGAGAAGCGGATTACAGTAGCCATCTTGAATTTCCTACAGGACAAATAACATATTTTGATCTGCTATTTCAGCAGCACATGTTCAAGGCTCTGGGGTGGAAAGTGATCCTACGGTTTGTCGATTACTACGTGGGATGCACCTTGCTATACATGCTTTTGTGACGTTTCCAAGGTACTTCACTTTCTGGAAAGATGGCCGATAATGACTTACTGTAATTGCACCAATTGTCCGCAAAATTGTCCCTACTCCTCTGTGTGGTCTTGTTCCGTAGATTGTCTGATGTGTGAGCTTTCAGGATTGACTATTTCTTTTTTGCCTGAGGGTGTCTTTTTTTTCAATTTCTCATAGAACTAAATCTAATTCATCATCTGGCTCATATCTGTATTTTTTGGATAGACCTTGAGAAAGCCTAAATTTTGTCGAAATGCGTTGGTGTTTTACCCTGTATAATGAATTTATTATTTGTTCTCAATAAAACTAGTGTCTTTTTTATTGAGGCATAAAATTATATGGGATACAGAATGAAAGAAGGGAGGCGATAAAGTTTCATACATAACGGGTATAATACAGTGCAGTTTATATCGTCTCTGAGTAACTTGTAGCCTCATTTTATATTAAGAATAGTGATGTACCGAACTGTCCGCCGGCGAACAGTTCCCGGCGAACTTAGCGTGTTCGCGTTCGCCGCGGCGGGCGGACACATGCGCAGTTCGATCCGCCCCCTATTCATCATCATTGGGCAAACTTTGACTCTGTGCCTCTCGGTCAGCAGACACATTCCAGCCAATCAGCAGCACTCCCTCCCTTCCACACCCTCCAACCTTCCTCCCAGCATCCATTTTCGATTCATTCTGAAGCTGCATGCTTAGTGAGAGGAGGGAAAGTTTAGCTGATGCTAATTAGATAGGGAAATTGATAGCTAGGCTAGGGTATTCAGTGTCCACTACAATCCTGAAGGACTCATCTGATCTCTGCTGTAAGGACAGCACCCCAAAAAGCCCTTTTTAGGGCTAGCACATCAGGCTGCTTTTTTTTTTTTTTCTGTGTAATGTAATTGCAGGTGCCTGCCTGCCAGCATCTGTGTGAGGTTCACAGTGGATACTGTGCCCACTTGCCCAGTGCCACCACTCATATCTGTTTTTACAATAGCTTAAGCTTTAGATTTAAAAAAAATATTTTTTTTCCACTGTAATAGAAGAGCAGTTGCCTGCCTGCCAGCTTCTGTGTCAGGCTGGATGCCTTGCCCATTTGCACAGTCAGTGCCACCACTCATATCTGTTTTTACAATAGCTTAAGCTTTAGATTTAAAAAAAATATATTTTTTTTCACTGTAATAGAAGAGCAGTTGCATGCCTGCCAGCTTCTGTGTGAGGCTCACAGTGGACACTGTGCCCACTTGCCCAGTGCCACCACTCATATCTGTTTTTACAATAGCTTAAGCTTTAGATTTAAAAAAAATATTTTTTTTCCACTGTAATAGAAGAGCAGTTGCCTGCCTGCCAGCTTCTGTGTCAGGCTGGATGCCTTGCCCATTTGCACAGTCAGTGCCACCACTCATATCTGTTTTTGCAATAGCTTAAGCTTTAGATTTAAAAAAATATATTTTTTTCACTGTAATAGAAGAGCAGTTGCATGCCTGCCAGCTTCTGTGTGAGGCTCACAGTGGACACTGTGCCCACTTGCCCAGTGCCACCACTCATATCTGTTTTTACAATAGCTTAAGCTTTAGATTTAAAAAAAAATATTTTTTTTTCACTGTAATAGAAGAGCAGTTGCCTGCCTGCCAGCTTCTTTGTCAGGCTGGATGCCTTGCCCATTTGCACAGTCAGTGCCACCACTCATATCTGTTTTTACAATAGCTTAAGCTTTAGATTTAAAAAAAAATAATATTTTTTTCACTGTAATAGAAGAGCAGTTGCCTGCCTGCCAGCTTCTGTGTGAGGTTCACAGTGGATACTGTGCCCTCTTGCCCAGTGCCACCACTCATATCTGTTTTTACAATAGCTTAAGCTTTAGATTAAAAAAATAAATAAAAATTTCCACTGTAATAGAAGAGCAGTTGCCTGCCTGCCAGCTTCTGTGTGAGGTTCACAGTGGATACTGTGCACTCTTGCCCAGTGCCACCACTCATATCTGTTTTTACAATAGCTTAAGCTTTAGATTTAAAAAATATATTTTTTTTCACTGTAATAGAAGAGCAGTTAGTTGTCTGCAAGCGTCTGGGTGTCAGGCCTCCTTCAGCGTGTGCTCTGCAGACCTGTGCCAGCGTACTTTGACAGTTGCCACTCATATCTGGTGTCTCTGTAGTGTGCTTTTACAAAGAAAAAAGTTTTCCAGTGTAAGCTAATAGCAGCCAGTCAGTGTCCTTCAAGCGGCTCTGTCAGGCCTACAGTGTGTACTCTGCAGAACTGTTCCAGTGCAGATTGACAATCATATCTGGTATCTCTATAGCGTGCTTTTACAAATAAAAAAGTTTTCCAGTGTAAGCTAATAGCAGCCAGTCAGTGTCCTTCAAGCGGCTCTGTCAGGCCTACAGTGTGCTCTCCAGAACTGTTCCAGTGCACATTGCCAATCATATCTGGTATCTCTATAGCGTGCTTTTACAAAGAAAAAAGTTTTCCAGTGTAAGCTAATAGCAGCCAGTCAGTGTCCTTCAAGCGGCTCTGTCAGGCCTACAGTGTGTGCTCTCCAGAACTGTTCCAGTGCACATTGCCAATCATATCTGGTGTCTCTATAGCGTGCTTTTAAAACCAAAATTTGTTTTTCACTGTTATAGATTGAATAGCAGTTACTTGTCTTCAAGCGGTTGTGTCAGGCCTACAGTGTGTGCTCTGCAGAACTGTTACAGTTCACATTGCCAATCATATCTGGTCTCACAGTAGCTTGCACGCATAGTACCACTAATCCCCAAAAAAATGACAGGCAGAGGCAGGCAACCCCGCAGGGGCCGTCGTGGTCGTGGTGCTGTGATTCCCTTTTGCCCTAGAATAATGCCCAGTTTTCAGAAGCCACGTACCCTGAACTTGAAAAGTTCTGAGGACATAGTTGACTGGCTAACACAGGACACCCAATCTTGTACAGCCTCCGCTCGGAACCTTGACGCACCATCCTCCTCCAGCTTGCTTCAGGCACCTCTCAAGATACCACTCACCCGCTTGCCGCCACCACCAAAACTAGCACCACAGCCGCTTTACTTGGTATGTCAGAGGAGTTATTCACACACCCGTTTGAAGAAATGAGTGATGCGCAACCATTATTGCTAGAGGATGTAGATAACAGGGATATGTCTCAGGCAGGAAGCATTAAACACATGGAGGTACGGTGTGATGATGATGATGTTGTACCCGCTGCTGCTTCCTTTTATGAGTTGTCAGATACAAGCGAAGCGGTTGATGATGACGATGCGTCCATGGATGTCACGTGGGTGCCCGCTCGGCAAGAAGAAGAACAGGGCGAAAGTTCAGATGGGGAGACAGAGAGGAGGAGGAGACGCGTTGGAAGCAGGGGGGGGGTCGTCGCAAGGAGCTAGTGGCACAGTCAGACAGCATGCATCGGCACCCGGGGTCAGCCCGACAGCACGCCAATCAACGCATGCTGTGTCCACCACCAGAATGCCGTCATTGCAGAGCTCAGCAGTGTGGCATTTTTTTTGTGTGTCTGCCTCTGACAACAGCGATGCCATTTGCAACCTGTGCCAAAGGAAACTGAGTCGTGGGAGGTCCAACACCCACCTAGGTACAACTGCTTTGCGTAGGCACATGATCTCACATCACAAACGCCTATGGGATCAACACATGAGTACAAGCAGCACGCCTACTCTAAGCCGCCATCCTCCTCCTGGTCCAGCATCTTCAGCCACGTCAACCACTGCTGTCCTCCTTGCCCCCTCTCAACCATCCGCCACTCCGTCTCCCGCCTTGAGCAGTTCCCGCTCATCTGGCCACAGTCATGTGTATGTCAAGGACATGTTTGAGCGTAAGAAGCCAATGTCACCAAGTCACCCCCTTGCCCAGCGTCTGACAGCTGGCTTGTCCGAACTATTAGCCCGCCAGCTTTTACCATACAATCTGGATGAGTCTGAGGCGTTCAAAAAATTTGTAGCTATTGGGACACCGCAGTGGAAGGTACCCGGACGGAATTTCTTTTCACAAAAGGCAATCCCCAACCTGTACTCGATTGTGCAAAAGGAAGTCATGGCATGTCTGGCACACAGTGTTGGGGCAAGGGTCCATCTGACCACTGATACCTGGTCTGCAAAGCATGGTCAGGGCAGGTATATCACCTACACTGCGCACTGGGTAAACCTGCTGACCGCTGACAAGCATGGAATGCGTGGCATTGCAGAGGAGTTGGTGACACTGCCACGACTTGCAGGCAGGCCTGCTGCCACCTCCTCTACTCCTCCTACTCCATCCTCTTCCATAACCTCCTCGGCTGAGTCCTCTTGTGCTGCTGCGTCTTGCTCCACATCAACGGCACCCCCCCAGCTCCCCAGGTACTATTCCACATCCCGGATACGGCAGTGTCACACCATCTTGGGTTTGACTTGCTTGAAAGCAGAGAGTCACACCGGACAAGCACTCCTGTCCGCCCTGAACGCACAGGTGGAAAAGTGGCTGACTCCGCAGCAACTGGATATCGGCAAAGTGATGTGACAACGGAAAAAATTTGATAGCGGCATTGAAGTTGGGCAAGTTGACACATGTGCCATGCATGGCACATGTGTGTAATCTGATCGTACAATGCTTTGTGCATAAGTACACAGGCTTACAGGACGTCCTGAAGCAAGTCAGGAAGGTGTGTGGCCATTTCAGGCGTTCCTACACGGCCATGGCTCACTTTGCCGATATCCAGCGGCGAAACAACATGCCAGTGAGGCGCTTGATTTGCGACAGCCCTACACGTTGGAATTCAACACTCCTAATGTTCGACCGCCTGCTCCAACAAGAAAAAGCTGTTAATGAATATTTGTATGACTGGGGTGCTAGGACAGCCTCTGGGGAGCTGGCAATTTTTTTGCCACGTTACTGGACGCTCATGCGCAATGCCTGTAGGCTCATGCGTCCTTTTGAGGAGGTGACAAACCTAGTCAGTCGCACCAAAGGCACCATCAGCGACATCATACCATTTGTTTTCTTCCTGGAGCGTGCCCTGCGAAGAGTGCTGGATCAGGCCGTAGATGAGCGTGAAAAGGAAGAGGAAGAGTTGTGGTCACCATCACCACCGGAAACAGCCTTATCAGCATCGCTTGCTGGACCTGCGGCAACGCTGGAAGAGGATTGAGAGGAAGAGGAGTCAGAGGAGGAATGTGGCTTTGAGGAGGAGGAGGAGCAAGACCAAACACAAGAGGCATCCCAGGGTGCTCGTTGTCACCTATCTGGTACCCGTGGTGTTGTACGTGGCTGGGGGGAAAAACATACCTTCAATGACTCAGTGAGGAGGAGGAACGGGAAATGAGTAGCTCGGCATCCAACCTTGTGCAAAGGGGGTCTTTCATGCTGTCCTGCCTGTTGAGGGACCCTCGTATAAAAAAGCTGAAGGAGAACGACCTGTACTGGGTGTCCACGCTACTAGACCCCCGGTATAAGCAGAAAGTGGCAGAAATGTTACCGAATTACAACAAGTCGGAAAGGATGCAGCATTTGCAAAATAAATTAAAAAGTATGCTTTACACAGCGTATAAGGGTGATGTCACAGCACAACGGGAATCTAACAGGGGGAGAGGTGGAAGTCATCCTCCTCCTCCCACGACCACGCCGGCAAGGACAGGACGCTTTAAAGACGTGTTGTTGATGGAGGACATGCGGACCTTTTTAAGTCCTACGCATCGCCACAGCCCTTCGGGATCCACCCTCAGAGAGCGACTCGACCGACAGGTAGCAGACTACCTCGCCTTAACTGCAGATATCGACACTCTGAGGAGCGATGAACCCCTTGACTACTGGGTGTGCAGGCTTGACCTGTGGCCTGAGCTATCCCAATTTGCGATAGAACTTCTGGCCTGCCCCGCTTCAAGTGTCCTGTCAGAAAGGACCTTCAGTGCAGCAGGAGGTATTGTCACTGAGAAGAGAAGTCGCCTAGGTCAAAAAAGTCTAGATTACCTCACCTTTATTAAGATGAATGAGGGATGGATCCCGAAGGGACTGACACTGGGCGATACATTCGATTAAAAAAGGCCTGATGAGATGAGCTGCCTTGGGCTAAAAATGGTCCACACGCTGCTGTATTTTAGCTCTGAATGACGTTTGACTTGCGTGACTTATCCGCCTCCAACTAGGGTTCAAGCCGCCATGTTTTAGGGCACTTTCTGCCTGTGAAACAAACATCAATTTTTCTGCCCGCTGCTACAGCAGCGGCTGCAACAATACCAAATTTTTCAGGCATGTGTACATGCCTAATTTTTAGGCCCACTGGTGCAGCACTGTGGCTTCAAAAACCAAACCAAAAAAAAATCCTCCAAGATGGCACCAATATACCAGTGGTCTAAGCATCTTCCAACCTTGGCCTAAAAAGGGGAGGTGATTCCACAATTAAAAATCGCTGCCATATACACGTCCACTGATAGGAGACGCGGAAGGTATTAAACTGATCAGAACAATACTAAACTCACCACTCCTATCTGGTGGCACATTAGCTTGTTAACTCGCGGGCAGCTGGCTCATCAAGGAACCAGAGCAGCTTTAACGAGCAACTTGAACGGTGTCCCAATAGCTTGCATTTAAAAACCTGTTAAATGTTATAATAACGTCAGATTGCTTTGCAGCAGGATATCCTTCCAGAAGAGATGTATTTGACAAAATGTTGTAATACCTTTAGTAAAAATTAGTGAAAAAATAAATCACAAGCAGGGTACAAATGGCTAATTAAAGCTAAGGATTTCAGGATTAACCATGTTTTAGAGAAGGAGATCCCACCAAAAAAAAAACAACACCTTGTTCGATTCTAGAAACCTGGTGTGTATGGTAATCTGACCCAAGTCAATGAGGCAAAACTGCAGATGGAGGAAACATGCAAACTCACAGGTTACATTAGCACCACCACTCAAAAAACACTGAATAAACAGACGCAGAACTGTAGCCGTCTCTATATTTTAAAGTAAATTAAGTCATACAATTCACCACTCTCATTTTATAAAAGGGGCAAAATTACTATGGGTCACTTTACCACCAGTGAAGTTCAGCCCACCCCCGGCTCCAACCAAGTGACTGAAATCCTCCAAGATGGCACCAATATACCAGTGGTCTAAGCATCTTCCCACCTTGGCCTAAAAAGGGGAGATGATTCCACAATTAAAAATCGCTGCCATATACACGTCCACTGATAGGAGACGCAGAAGGTATTAAACTGATCAGAACAATACTAAACTCACCACTCCTATCTGATGGCACATTAGCTTGCCCGCACAGTGCCCCAAATTTCAAGTAAGAGGACCGACCAAGCATCTTCTTCCATCTCCCTGTTACAGAAATCACTGCCATATCCATAGAAATTGTAGAGAATATCCAGGATAGTTTTCAGGGCCAAATCATGTCGCCTGTTGAAAGAGGTGACCTTGCTCGGGTCCCAGGTGTGCGGTTCCTAAAATGGCTGCCATATACATGTCCACTGATACGAGATGCGGAAGGTATTAAACTGATATGAACATTTACTAAACTCACTACTCCGAGTGCTGTTATTTATTTAAATTTTTTATGGTGAGGCTTTACAGGACAGAGTGCTTCTCCATGGGACATGTTAACTCGCGGGCAGTTGGCTCATCAAGGAACCAGAAAAGCTTGAACGAGGTGACCTTGCTCGGGTCCCAGGTGTGCGGTTCCTAAAATGGCTGCCATATACACGTCAACTGATAGGATACGCGGAAGGTATTAAACTGATATGAACAATACTCCACTCCTATCAGTAGGTCCCCCCCATTGTGATTTATGTCCCCCACCCACCGCGCAGGGATGGGGGCCGGGGGGGAGGAAAGTAGGTCCCCCCATTGTGATTTATGGCCCCTACCCACCGCGCAGGGGTGGGGGCCGGGGGGGGGAGGACAGTAGGTCACCCCATTGTGATTTATGGCCCCCACCCACCGCGCAGGGGTGGGGGCCGAGGGGGGAGGACAGTAGGTCCCCCCATTGTGATTTATGGCCCCCACCCCCCGCGCAGGGGTTGGGGAGGACAGTAGCTCCCCCCAATGTGTATCAGGGTCCCTGAGGACAGGTGTTAATCCATACCTGCCAAGTGACCCTATGTAGGGGGAACAGTCTCTATTCTGCTCTGTGTCAGTGTGTATCAGGGGTTTTGAGGACAGGTGTCAATCCATATCTGCCAAGTGACCCTATGTAGGGGGAACAGTCTCTATTCTGCTCTGTGTCAGTGTGTATCATGGTCTCTGTGGATGGGGAACAGTCTCTATTCTGCTCTGTGTCAGTGTGTATCAGGGGCTTTGAGGACAGGTGTCAATCCATACCTGCCAAGTGACCCTATGTAGGGGTAACAGTCCCTATTCTGCTCTGTATCAGTGTGCATCATGGTCTCTGTGGACGGGGAACAGTCTCTATTCTGCTCTGTGTCAGTTTGTATCAGGGGCTTTGAGGACAGGTGTCAATCCATACCTGCCAAGTGACCCTATGTAGGAGGAACTGTCCCTATTCTGCTCTGTGTCAGTGTGTATCAGGGGCTTTGAGGACAGGTGTCAATCCATACCTGCCAAGTGATCCTATGTAGGGGGAACAGTCTCTATTCTGCTCTGTGTGAGGAGGAGGAACGGGAAATGAGTAGCTCGGCATCCAACCTTGTGCAAATGGGGTCTTTCATGCTGTCGTGCCTGTTGAGGGACCCTCATATAAAAAGGCTGAAGGAGAACAACCTGTGCTGGGTGTCCACGCTACTAGACCCCCGGTCTCTATTCTGCTCTGTGTCAGTGTGTATCAGGGATCATTAGGATAGGTGTCAATCAATATCTGCCAAGTGACCCTAAGTAGGGGGAACAGTCCCTATTCTGCTCTGTGTCAGTGTGTATCAGGGGTTTTGAGGACAGAAGTCAATCCATATCTGCCAAGTGACCCTATGTAGGAGGAACAGTCCCTATTCTGCTCTGTGTCAGTGTGTATCAGGGGTTTTGAGGACAGGTGTCAATCCATATCTCTCAAGTGACCCTATGTAGGGGGAACAGTCTCTATTCTGCTCTGTGTCAGTGTGTATAATGGTCTCTGTGGACAGGGAACAGTCTCTATTCTGCTCTGTGTCAGCGTGTATCAGGGGCTTTGAGGACAGGTGTCAATCCATACCTGCCAAGTGACCCTATGTAGGGGTAACAGTCCCTATTCTGCTCTGTATCAGTGTGCATCATGGTCTCTGTGGACGGGGAACAGTCTCTATTCTGCTCTGTGTCAGTTTGTATCAGGGGCTTTGAAGACAGGTGTCAATCCATACCTGCCAAGTGACCCTATGTAGGAGGAACTGTCCCTATTCTGCTCTGTGTCAGTGTGTATCAGGGGCTTTGAGGACAGGTGTCAATCCATACCTGCCAAGTGATCCTATGTACGGGGAACAGTCTCTATTCTGCTCTGTGTGAGGAGGAGGAACGGGAAATGAGTAGCTCGGCATCCAACCTTGTGCAAATGGGGTCTTTCATGCTGTCGTGCCTGTTGAGGGACCCTCATATAAAAAGGCTGAAGGAGAACAACCTGTGCTGGGTGTCCACGCTACTAGACCCCCGGTCTCTATTCTGCTCTGTGTCAGTGTGTATCAGGGATCATTAGGATAGGTGTCAATCAATATCTGCCAAGTGACCCTAAGTAGGGGGAACAGTCCCTATTCTGCTCTGTGTCAGTGTGTATCAGGGGTTTTGAGGACAGAAGTCAATCCATATCTGCCAAGTGACCCTATGTAGGAGGAACAGTCCCTATTCTGCTCTGTGTCAGTGTGTATCAGGGGTTTTGAGGACAGGTGTCAATCCATATCTCTCAAGTGACCCTATGTAGGGGGAACAGTCTCTATTCTGCTCTGTGTCAGTGTGTATAATGGTCTCTGTGGACAGGGAACAGTCTCTATTCTGCTCTGTGTCAGCGTGTATCAGGGGATTTGAGGACAGGTGTCAATCCATACCTGCCAAGTGACCCTATGTAGGGGGAACAGTCTCTATTCTGCTCTGTGTCAGTGTGTATCATGGTCTCTGTGGACGGGGAACAGTCTCTATTCTGCTCTGTGTCAGTGTGTATCATGGGCTTTGAGGACAGGTGTCAATCCATACCTGCCAAGTGACCCTATGTAGGGGGAACAGTCTCTATTATGCTCTTTGTCAGTGTGTATCAGGGGCTTTGAAGACAGGTGTCAATCCATATCTGCCAAGTGACCCTATGTAGGAGGAACAGTCCCTATTCTGCTCTGTGTCAGTGTGTATCAGGGGTTTTGAGGACAGGTGTCAATCCATACCTGCCAAGTGACCATATGTAGGGGTAACAGTCTCTATTCTGCTCTGTGTCAGTGTGTATCATGGTCTCTGTGGACGGGGAACAGTCTCTATTCTGCTCTGTGTCAGTGTGTATCAGGGGCTTTGAGGACAGGTGTCAATCCATACCTGCCAAGTGACCCTATGTAGGGGGAACAGTCTCTATTATGCTCTTTGTCAGTGTGTATCAGGGGCTTTGAGGACAGGTGTCAATCCATATCTGCCAAGTGACCCTATGTAGGAGGAACAGTCCCTATTCTGCTCTGTGTCAGTGTGTATATGGTATTTTGAGGACAGGTGTCAATCCATATCTGCCAAGTGACCCTATGTAGGAGGAACATTCCCTATTCTGCTCTGTGTCAGTGTGTATCAGGAGTTTTGAGGACAGGTGTCAATCCATATCTGCCAAGTGACCCTATGTAGGGGGAACAGTCTCTATTCTGCTCTGTGTGAGGAGGAGGAACGGGAAATGAGTAGCTCGGCATCCAACCTTGTGCAAATGGGGTCTTTCAGGCTGTCGTGCCTTTTGAGGGACCCTCGTATAAAAAGGCTGAAGGAGAACGACCTGTGCTGGGTGTCCATGCTACTAGACCCCCGGTCTCTATTCTGCTCTGTGTCAGTGTGTATCATGGTCTCTGAGGACAGGTGTCAATCCATATCTGCCAAGTGACCCTATGTAGAGGGATCAGTCCCTATTCTGCTCTGTGTCAGTGTGTATCAGGGGTTTTGAGGACAGGTGTCAATCCATATCTGCCAAGTGACCCTATGTAGGGGGAACAGTCCCTATTCTGCTCTGTGTCCGTGTGCATCAGGGTCTCTGAGGACAGGTGTCAATCCATATGTCAAGGTGTCAATATGTCATATGTCAGGTGTCAATCCATATCCATTGTGATTTAGGAATGTTAGGTGATTTATGCCCTTTATGGATTAAAAGCAGACTCTGCATCAACTGTGTAATTTTCCATGGGAGTTTTGCCATGGATCCCCCTCCGGCATGCCACAGTCCAGGTGTTAGTCCCCTTGAAACAACTTTTCCATCACTTTTGTGGCCAGAAAGAGTCCCTGTTGGTTTTAAAATTTGCCTGCCCATTGAAGTCAATGGCGGTTCGCCGGTTCGCGAACATTTGAGGAAGTTCGCGTTCGCCGTTCGCGAACCGAAAATTTCGGGTTCGCGACAACACTAATTAAGAAGAGTTATTCTTGTGAGTTTAGTGTAGTAGGAAAAAAAGTGGTTATACTTAAGTGAGATGTCAAGCAGCGTCATAACTTCAGTAACACTATACAGGCTGAAAGGGTAGGTACTCATTAAGCAACATTACCACGTATAGTCGTTTCTTAAAAGCCTACAAGGTACTAAAATAGAATGAAAATAATAACTTGCTCATGTGCCTACTGAGTGAGTAATACAGTTTAGACAGTGGGGCGGATTACATGAGTACCAGGCAGTCTGGCTCAGCTTCTCCAGGTAGGTGCATTAATACACCGGCTAGTGGCGCTAGTCTAGTTAGATGTCACAAAGCAGGCATAAAAGCAGGCATAAAACAATTAAAAAGAAAGACCTCGCGTGGTACAATTTATCATGAAAACAAGATTAATCAGCGAATCCTAAACGTTAACTGGCGGACCAGGCTAAGGAGGTAGCCACATTTAAAGATGTCTACATATCTTGAGGCCTATTGGGCAACTGTTAAACAAATACAGAATGAGACACTAAACAAATTGAGCCATTGCAGCAGGTCAGCTTGCCGGGATACACCGTGCCATCGAGCCGTGATAGTCCCTCTCAGCCTATTCCCATCAGGGGCAGTTCATGCGCCCACTGTAGCCGGAGGCCCCATCCGCTGCGTTCTCTGGGGATCTGCGGCGGCATCGTTGCGGCGAGTAGAGTAGTTAGGCCCTGGGGTCCTGTCAGCTTCGGCCGGTTGCGGTTTGTTGGTCCTCTGAGTGGGAGCCGTAGCGATTGTGTCGGGTAAGTCCAGATGGTGGCGAGTAGCCAGGGAGAAGCTGGGCTCACCCCCCTGCTCCGGGTTCGTGTGAAGGCCAGTATCGTTGCTCCACAGGCTCGGGGACTTTTCAAGGCCTGGCCCTTTCCCTTTGGGATAAGTCTGGAGCTCGTGGTGGTGTTCCGCCGCCTGCGGCGTATGAGTCTCCACCTTTGTGGGGGATACATCGGGGTTTCGCCCTTGTGGGCCTTCAGCCCGGATGGGGTCGGTTGGTGAGTGATCGTCAGCTTTGTCGAGTACATACCCGGGGGTCCGCCGGGCGCTCTCCGGTTGGCGATCTCACGTATCTGCTGGACACCCGTGTTCACTTGTGCCTGCATCAGTGCGTTACTGTGTCGAGCTTCCACTCTCATCCAGAAGTTCTCTAGCAGCATTTGCAGGCGAGAGGTTAAGGAGTCGTCTGGGCGAAGCTGGGCTTCTGGCAGCGCATGGCCCTCAGTAGATTGTGCATCCGCCATTTTATTGTCGCTTGCGGCCTGCCACTGATTTGGCAGGTAGTTTCGGTAGTCGTCTTCGTTTGTAGGCTGCGTGAGTGTACAGGATTTGTTGAGTGGGGCCGGGATAAGCCCCACCGGTCCCGGGGGGGGGGGGAGCAGCCCGATACTGCGGGTGCTGCATGCTTTCAAAGTACAGGGAGAGCGGCCGCCTCTCCTCTGCACTGTGTGATGTAGGCCTCGATCCTCTATTCCGGGTTCCCTGCAAGGTATTCATTTGTGTAAGGTATCCCCCAGTTCCTCAGCCCCCATGGCACAGGGTGAGGTAGGTTGGGGTTCAATATCAGGCGGGGTCCCCTTGTTTTCTGCCGATATTTGGGTGCAGGATCGGGAGCTCACTAATTTCGTGTCTGTTGAGCTCCCCGGTCAGGCTCTGCCCCCCTAGTGTTTTTTTTTTTATTAAATTTGGACCTTCCTGAATTTTCTAGAACATTTTATCTTGAGGATTCTCACTATGAATTTTTTTGGGGAAATATACCACCTACACTGTTTGGATTGAGCAAAATCTCATTTGCTCTCCATATATCTAATTTTATTCCTTTTATTCAATCAACACAGAGAGCACTATATTCTGTTTTATCTTCATTTTACATATTTATAACAATTAATTTCTGCTGTAACACTACTGTGCACATAAGTGGGCGCTTATTGTCAGAACTCATCCACTGGCCCTGAAATATTCTCAAAGGACCAAGACCACAGATTGTACCACCCAGGCACACACATCTGGAGATTTTACAGTGCCAAAAAATTGTAAGTGTATTTCTTTTTTTTAATTCACCAAAACTATTAAAATACTGCACTATATTTTGTTCCTTATTTTCTCATTTTCCATACTACCTCAACCCTACTTGGATTTGAGGATATCATTAGTAAATTACCATTACAGAAAGATAAGTCCTGCGCTCACTTCCATCATTCCTGGGCGGCAGCAACAACTACAATACACATCAGCCCCAATATATATAGTAAGAACCAAAGAAAAACAAGTAACCTGCGCTCTCTCCTTAATCCCTATGTATATTTAAACAAATGGAGGTCATTTAGTTACTCCAATGGCCATTGGAGGGAATGCCCACCTGCCAACGTCAAGGCAGACCCCCCTAAGCGGGTCCTAACACTGACCCTTCAGCTTGCTTCCTCGAGCTTCTGGCAAGGGAAATACATAAATCCTGGACTGTTGCTGAGCCATGAGGACTTGTTTAGGCACCACTGTTTTAAAGAAACACTGCAGGCACCATCACCACTGCAGGGTGCTGTAGTGGTGGTGGTGACAAATGTGCACTTTATCTCCCCCCCAATTTAAGTAGTCAAATAATTCACTAATAGTTTGACTGTTTACCTGGGGACTGCCTCTGGTGCCTGCCTTTACAGATGGAAGCTCTTTTAATTTTTTTTAGCTAAGTCCAACAGTGCAGGACTTATCTTCTTGGATGGTAGCAGTCAGCTGATGTTCTTTGTCAACAAGCTAGCACTTTCAGTGATTCCATTTCTCAATTCCAGAATAAGTTAGAAAGGGAGCTTTGCTCAGTAGACCCCAGGTAAAATGTCCAACCGTTAGCAAACTGTTTGACTTCTTACATTGCAGGGAATCAGGATATACCTGGCACCATGACCACTACAATGATCTGTAGAGGTTATGGTGCTTGGAAAAATATAATTTTTTATGAAATCAGACCCCTATTTTTAACTGGATAAAAAAAGAGGGCATGTAATTGTTTTACAGAAAATGGCTTTTATCTTTCAATGTACATGACGTTTTATTCTCATGCCAAATGTATTCTATATTTATAATATTTTACATAAACAGGTTAGACTTTTTTTTCGGTTTTGAATATTTAAAAGTGAAGTAATGGGGGCGGAGCCTGACTGCCGATGAAGATGGCCGCGGTCTGAGAGAGCTCCGTGGCGGCAAACGCAACTTAAGCACAAAAAACGGGCATTAACACAGGCAATCCACCCGTGAACCGAGCACTGCATACCCGACCCACACCGGAGCAAGCTGAAATGGGAGGCGGACGAAAATCCAAGTCCGGAACGGCCGTGGCACCAATCTTCAGAACCAGGTCAGACAGAGAGGCGCCACGCGCACACAGCATGCAGGCCTCGGACTCAGACTCTGACACCAGCATAACTAGCCATAGGAAGGAGACATCACCCCTTACCAGGCAAGACCTCAAGGAACTACTCACAGACATGAAATCCCTAGTGGCAGATGAACTTACTAAGCATCTGGCCCCAATCAATGAAGGCCTGACCGCCCTAACTAAGCGCACACACACGCTAGAATCCAAAATGGCTGACGTTACCGCCATAACCTCCAACCATGAAGACAAATTTAAAGACATGCAAGAGCAAATAGCCTACCTGGAAGACTTGCAAGAAGACCTTAATAACCGGTCAAGGCGAAACAACATTCGCATAAGGGGCCTGCCTGAATCCGCAGCACCAGAAACCCTTAACGCCATGCTCCTTGAGGCCTTCAGCAGCCTGCTGCCAGACGCCTCGCCATCCGACCTCCTCCTAGACAGGGCACACAGAGCCCTTCGCCCACCCACAGCAGGCTCATCGCAACCCCGAGATATTATAGTTCGCTGCCACTACTTCCACATTAAGGAGGCGATCATGCGGGCCACCAGAGAGACCCCACTGCAGATTGAAGGCCACATGGCGCAACTATACCAAGACCTAGCACCCACGACCCTCCGCAAACGCAGAGAACTTAAACCGCTGACCCAAGCCCTCCAGGCACGGAGAATTCGCTACTCATGGGACCATCCCTTCAAACTTATGGTGCGGCGAGACAACCACACATACACGCTATACAGACCATCGGAAGCCCAAGAATTCGCTACGCAACTAGGCCTCCAAGACCTAATCCTAGACTCAAACACTGCCCCGCAACGACAACCAGCGGCCCAACACGGACCATGGGACCAACAGCCACAAAGGGAACGCGACAGAAGACAACGCCCTAGACAGCCTCCAGCCTAAACCGAAGCCCACTGTCACAGCCGCGTCTTGGCTCCACTCACGGCACCTTCACTTCAAGCCCACCCTACTAACCGACCCCGGACACACAGAACTAATACCATCAGCACTGCCAAGCCGAAACTAACGACCTAACCGCAAACCCCAGAACCTGCCAAAATGCACTCAACACCTATACCTGCCCTCTGGCCCTCGGGACTCACTCACTCAGCATCACCAGGGCCTTATCCCGGCAGACGCGACCACCCACCACAGCTACCCTTGCTGCCGGCCTTGAGGCATACCGGCCTGCCGACCTCAACCTGAGGCCACAACAGGCCCCAGCGACCCACCCCAAGATCCACAAGATGCTGTCCATCATCCATAACCGCAGATGAAGGCGACCTCACCCAGCGATGAAGCACTCCAACTCACACCCCAAGACCCGGCTGATAGAGATCGAACTGTGAAAACTCTAAGTACATTGGGACTACAGTAAGATCACAGTGGGGACAACTTTTTTGCCTTATTCCTACTGTCTGGGGTGGGGGGAAATGGACAGGGTGGAGGGACCCGGGGCCCTGGTGGTCCCCCCTCCCCCCCCCCTCTTCTGAGGTGGGGGGACGGCGGGCCGCGACGGCCTCGGGCAGGGATGACATGATATGATATATACACCATGTGGCTCACACACAACCTCACTTGAGGCACTGGGGGGGCTGGGGGAGGCGGGATTGATGGAACACAGTGGGACTCTGGCGGCCTTCCCCCCCCCTCCTCCCAACGGGGGTGGGGGGTGGCGGGCTGCGGAGGCCCAGTAACAGACAAGGTAACGACTCCCCTGAATCACAGAGCACGCAACCTGGCTGAAGGACGGGAGTGCGTAGACAGTAAATTGCAGATGGTCTGGGCCCTGGCGGCCGTCCCCCCCCCCTCCCACGGGACGGGGGGCGGCGGCGGGCCGCGACGGCCTAGAGCCACTCAGTAAAGGCATTCCCCGACAACTACTATGACCCCAGACACTCGCGGGAGGCACTATAGCCCCTCACGTCCCCAGAGAGACTGGGACCGGGGCAACACGACCCTCCAGCCTGGCCGGACCACCCACACCTAAAGAATGATCAGCCAGGTCAGTGCCACCCTGCCCCAGGCAATCTCAGACAAAAATACTGACTACTGATTGATCAGTAGCTTAAGACAGGATGAAAAAGCCTGACAAACCATAGGGAGGTCAAAGACAGGGATCCCTGCAGGGAGGTATTTCCCAGCCACTCACAACTACGGTGGTTTGATACTTTGACATTCCACCCACTTAAGGAATGAAAGCAGTTTCAATTTTGGCTGATCAAGTATAGATACATGATGACAACCCAAACTATTCATATCTTACACGCATGCCATACAGATCCTTGTGATATATGTAATAACTTGTGATAACTGTTAAAAATGCTTACTTCGCAGGGCACTTATTGTATCCCACAACTTGTCCCCACAACTTGTTCATGTGTGTCCCCCTCCCCCCCCCCCCCCGGACAAAACAGAAAAGTATCAGAAGGGTAAAGCCAAACACAAAAGACGCGACAACCTCTAAACTCCATTGTACATAGTTAAGAAGCCTACCTTCCAGGTTTCATTCTCCCCGGTTCCTTACTAAGACAAGACTGCCCATACGAACTTATTTGCCGTTTGCCGCCCACTCTCAGACGAACGACCATTACTCCCCCCACATAACCTGTTCCGTACCGCCGGTCTCCGAATACACTGACCAGTGAGACCCCCGGTACCACAGTTCACCTTTGCTGGCAATTGACGTAAGACCAGCACGTTTACCCCCCTCCCCATACACCTTACCCGTCTTCTGAATCCTCCTGCTGCCCTTCTGGGACCACCCGGGCCCAGACCTCCTCCCTTCCTCCCCATTGACCAGTCCAACACCCCCTCATACGCTACGACACCTGACCAGACCATTCCTGACCATGCCACTCAACTTACATTGTGTCTCCATTAACGCTAAGGGCCTTAACAACCCCAAAAAACGCCATGCCCTATTACGATGGGCACACAACCAAAAAGCAGACATCCTCCTACTCCAAGAGACACACTTCACCCCCCACAAACACTTCCCACTCAGGAACAAACACTACAACCGCAGCTTTCTCGCCAACTCCCCAGAAGCTAAAACCAAAGGGGTGGCCATCATACTTAAAGCATCCTGCCCCCTGAACGACATCCAAACCTTCCCAGATAAACAAGGCAGATACCTCACGCTCACAGGCAAAATAGGCTCCTCAACCTACTCCATCACCTCTCTATACGCCCCTACAACCCCAGACGCAACCTTCTGGCAAACATTCTCAGCACATCTCACTACGATCAAAGCCACATTCACCATTGTAGGTGGCGACTGCAACGCCACACACCACCCGTCCATTGACCGCACCACCAAAACTCAGAACGACCCAAGACCGTCACACAACGACGCTCCCTTCTCCCACTTCCTACACACACACAACCTCCTGGACATCTGGAGAGCCCAACACCCCTCAACTTTGGACTATACATTCTACTCCCACCCTCACAACACTTACTCCTGCATCGATTACTTCCTCATCTCCCCAAACATAACATCGAGAATCGCACACACTTCCATAGGTCACATAACCTGGTCGGACCATGCCGACATCTCCCTTACCCTCTCAATCCCCAACATGACACGCCCCTGGACTTGGAAACTTAACTCACAACTCCTACAAGACAAGCTCATTACCTCGTCCCTAGCAGATGACATTAAGGAATATTTTACCCTGAATGACCCCTCCGTGTCCTCCCCAATCACCCTATGGGCGGCCCACAAGCCAGTAATCAGAGGCAAACTCATAGCAATAGCCACAGCGCGTAAAAAGCAGCACAACAGACAACTAATGGATGCCATCTCAGAAATAGGCCGCCTAGAAACTCTCCACAAACGCCACCCGACCCCCTCACACCTTGACCAACTCACGACAGCGAGAGCCCTACTCAAACGCCTCTCCCTCTCAACCACGGCCAAAGCACTCACATGGACCAAACAAAGGTATTATGAAAAGGGCAACAAGGCAGACGCGATGTTAGCTAAACGCCTCAAAAACTTAACAGACACAAAACGAATCTCTAAGATCCGCACATCAGAAGGTACAATGAGCACTGACCCACACACAATCGGAAAAACCTTCCAACAATACTTCACGTCCCTCTACAACCACACCCCGGACCCCCAAACTGACCTCGCTAGATCCTTAACGGACGACTTCCTTAAGAAACTCTCCCTCCCCTCCCTCACTGACACAGCCAGAACACTTATCTCAGCAGACATATCCCCAGAAGAACTACAAGCAGCTATAAAATCCCTGAAACCCAATAAAAGCCCCGGACCTGACGGCTTCACAGCTATCTATTATAAAACATTCGGAGACATACTCACCCCACGACTATGCAAAGTCTTCAATGCAATGCTCAAAGGCAACCCTCTATCCCCCGACATGACGCAAGCCAACATTACCCTCCTACCAAAACCCGGGAAATCCCACGAAGAACCAGGCCACTTCCGCCCCATTTCACTCTTAAACATAGACCTAAAACTCCTGACCAAAGTCATGACAACGAGAATTAATCCCCTCCTGCCCAAACTCATCAACCCAGACCAAGTAGGCTTCATCCCCCACAGACAGGCACAAGACAACACCAGAAGGGTCATAGACCTAATCTGGTACGCCAACCATAAACGCCTCCCGACCGCCATACTCTCCCTAGATGCCGAGAAGGCCTTTGACCGCCTTCTATGGCCCTATTTATTCGAAGTCCTTCGCAAATTCAAATTCCCACAAGAACTCACCCACTTTCTCCAAGCCATGTACCACACCCCGACTGCGCAGCTACTAATCCCCAATATCACCCCCCCCTCTTTCCCTATACTGAACGGTACCCGACAAGGCTGCCCCTTGTCCCCCCTACTATTCGCTATATCCCTCGAACCACTGCTGGAGACCATACGTAACAACCCACACATCAAAGGACTCAAAATTAGGGACGACACATTCACCATCGCAGCATACGCAGACGACATCCTCCTCACCCTGACTGACCCCATCCCAACCCTGACCACCCTCATAACAACCCTACAAGACTACTCAAAGATATCGGGATACCAACTCAATGCCACCAAATCAGACCTCATGCCGCTCAACCTGACAGAACCCACTATCCACTCCCTAAAACAAGACCTCCCCTTTCGGATTTGCCCAACGGCAATCACTTACCTGGGAGTCCAAATCACTAGTGACACCACCGCCTTATACAAAACCAACTATCCCCCACTCTTCCAGAAAACAACTCAAACCCTGGAGCGCTGGAAACAGATGAACATATCTTGGCTAGGAAGGATAGCTTCCGTTAAAATGAACCTCCTACCCAAATTCCTCTACGCCTTCCAAGCACTACCCATCCCCTGCAATAAAACGGACCTCAAAAGACTACAAACTGCCATAGACCGATTCATTTGGAACGGGAAAAAACCCCGCATCCGCAGAGCCACATTATATGTTCCCAAACTCTCCGGAGGTCTAGGCCTCCCCAACCTTACCCACTATCTACATGCAGCCCACCTGACACAAATCCAACACTGGCATCTCCCCCCCGCACACAAACGATGGGTAGACCTGGAACACCTCATCTTTGGCCGAGACCACCCCTCCCAATACATGTGGCTCCAAAGGCAATACAGGCCACTGCCACCCCCCACTTCCCCAGCAATCACCCACTCCCTAGACCTCTGGGACCGGCTCAGCGACAAATTTGACCTGTCCACAGGCCTCTCACCCCTCACCCCAATCCTCCGCAACAAAATGTTCCAACCTGGCCTCACACCTCAACACTACGCCCATTTTGAAGACCGAGACATAGTTAGGTTGGGACACCTCTATCCCAATGGCAAGCTCCTGCAATACACAGAACTCCCCAACCCCGAAACCCTAACCACATTTGATCACTTCCGCTACCTCCAACTCCGAAGCTTCGCAGCGACCGACACGGTTCGCATAGCAGCCACCTCGTCCCTGACCAGGTTTGAAAGAGACACCCTACAGTCACCATCCAGGAAGAGCCAAATCTCATCTATCTACATAAACCTAACCACACACCACACGCAGATAGCCCTCCCATATATCACGGCGTGGGAAAAAGATCTCGGACCCCCCGAGGACTCCACGGACTGGGCTGACATCTGGGCATCCATTAAATCTATCTCAATCTGCGTCACCCATCAAGAACAGGCATACAAAATGCTCTTCAGATGGTACCTCACCCCCTGCCGCCTGAAGGCCATGAAACAAAACCCCACCAACCTCTGCTGGAAAATGTGCGGAGAAACAGGCACATTCCTCCACTGCTGGTGGACATGCCCTAAACTTACACCCCTATGGAAAACTATGACGACCCTCCTATCTGGAATACTCAACAAACCAATACCCCTTGACCCGTGGGCCCTTTTGCTCTCTAAGCCCCTGGACAACTTCACCCGTAGTGAAAATAAGCTCATAGCAAGAGTAGCCCTAGCCACACGCCGAGCAATCGCCGAAAACTGGTCCACAACACGTATACCCACTCACTCTCAAATACATACGAAAATCACAGACAGCATAGACATGGACAGACTAACAGCACAGATACATGACACCCCTAAATCATTCCACAAAGTCTGGGACCCATGGCTCGACGGAAACAATGCCCTCCCATGGTGACGTACCAGACCTGACGACCTACACCACCGACGCTAACCACGACTAGGGTGAAGCGCACAGCTTCAACCCACCCCTAACCCAACCCCACCACCCTGGGCTCGGAGGGAATACCCAGAAGGGCAGCAGCACTCTATTCACTCCTCCACAGTTCCTCTCCCTCCCCCTTAACTACCCCCCTACTTAACACTACCCTCCCTGTACCACCCACCCTAACCTCCTGGCCCTACTGACACAACCACAACCTCTGACCGACTCGAAGGCCACACTCCCCCAGACAGTTATCCCCATCCCCCCAACAATGGGAGGACCACCACTGAAAGCTTCTGGCTAATGACCCTACGACCTCAACTATCTCTAATAACCGGAATATCCCGGAACAGGTACCTCGAAGGACGCCTCATAACCACCCCTAGAACCCTGTAACTCCACCTGACCGCAGGTAACACGACCCGAACGGTCGCACACGTAGCTTTCCTAACTCCAGGTCCTCAAAAGAAAAGGTTATGAGAGATACCAAACCACAATGCCAGAAACATGTCCTACTGAAATATTTTGTATCCTATTGTAACCCCCTAACTAACCAACCTCTTTTTTCTGTAAAAACGTACATTAACTTTTGTTCATGAAAACTGAAAAATGAAAAATAAAGAATCTTTAAAAAAAAAAAAGTGAAGTAATTCTCACATTTAAACATTTCGTTGTAGCTGAGTATACTATGTTGCAACCCAATTATCCCATTAAGCGGATGTGCGAATCGAAACTCTTAATAAGAGACTCCACAATTTAATCTGTATTGGAGGTAACCATACCTTGCTTTGAAATAAGAAACAAAGAAATTAAGTACGCAAGGCAAAAGATGATATCATGTGATACCAGTATAAAAGTACAAGGTATAACATTGTATACAAAATGCAAGGGACACAGGGCAAAGTAATATTAGTTTTCAGGGCGACCTAAATTTTTTTTTCTACAGACCCTACATATCAGATTCTAGTCATGGAACAATTTATATATGGAGCAGTTTAAATATATATATATATATTTTTTTTTTTTTTACAAATTCATTTTATGAAAGGATATATGTGGTCTGCAAGTCAGTGGGATTTCTGTGTTTAATTGTTTTTCAATTAGTGGTACGTTCCAAGACTCATAACAAAGATCTAATAAATATTTTCTTACTATACTTCGGGGCGAGTCAAGCGTGAGAAAAGTCAATTACACCATTCACCTTGCTGGATTACGTAAAGCACAATTAAGGTTGGCAATTAGATATAAATGCGCATGCTCTGTAGAAATTAAAATGCGTGCAGAATGCTGTCATTATAGACAGAGAGAGCCTTATTAAATATGGCTTCTCTTATTTGTGTGGATCACATTGAAAGATTATTAACCCCTTAAGGGGGTTAAGCAAATTTGTTTAATGATGTAATAGAAGTATTGTGATATAATCATTAAAAGCTTAAAGACAAGCTTTTGGAAAACACAGTTAAAGGGGAACTCTCACTTTTACGGAATTTAGATAATTGAATAAACCATTGAAAATCATTTATAACTTGTCTTAACAATTTTTTTTTTCTTTTAAATTTATTTTAAACATTTAGCAAATCATATCACAATCCAGTTCAGACAAGTAGAGCCAGGGCATACATTGAAAATTATGTGAAACATTGTGCTTTATCTGTGCTAGCTGCTAGGTGCAATTAATTGTGACTGTGTGTGTGTGACTGCATGTAACTGTGAGACTGTGTGTGTGTGTGTGTGTGACTGTCAGCCTGTGACTGTGTGTGACTGCCTGTAACTGTGTGACAGTCTGCCTATGACTGTGTGTGTGACTGCCTGTAACTGTGAATGTGTTTGTATGTACAGGGAGTGCAGAATTATTAGGCAAATTAGTATTTTGACCACATCATCCTCTTTATGCATGTTGTCTTACTCCAAGCTGTATAGGCTCGAAAGCCTACTACCAATTAAGCATATTAGGTGATGTGCATCTCTGTAATGAGAAGGGGTGTGGTCTAATGACATCAACACCCTATATCAGGTGTGCATAATTATTAGGCAACTTCCTTTCCTTTGGCAAAATGGGTCAAAAGAAGGACTTGACAGGCTCAGAAAAGTCAAAAATAGTGAGATATCTTGCAGAGGGATGCAGCACTCTTAAAATTGCAAAGCTTCTGAAGCGTGATCATCGAACAATCAAGCGTTTCATTCAAAATAGTCAACAGGGTCGCAAGAAGCGTGTGGAGAAACCAAGGCGCAAAATAACTGCCCATGAACTGAGAAAAGTCAAGCGTGCAGCTGCCAAGATGCCACTTGCCACCAGTTTGGCCATATTTCAGAGCTGCAACATCACTGGAGTGCCCAAAAGCACAAGGTGTGCAATACTCAGAGACATGGCCAAGGTAAGAAAGGCTGAAAGACGACCACCACTGAACAAGACACACAAGCTGAAACGTCAAGACTGGGCCAAGAAATATCTCAAGACTGATTTTTCTAAGGTTTTATGGACTGATGAAATGAGAGTGAGTCTTGATGGGCCAGATGGATGGATTGGTAAAGGGCAGAGAGCTCCAGTCCGACTCAGACGCCAGCAAGGTGGAGGTGGAGTACTGGTTTGGGCTGGTATCATCAAAGATGAGCCTGTGGGGCCTTTTCGGGTTGAGGATGGAGTCAAGCTCAACTCCCAGTCCTACTGCCAGTTTCTGGAAGACACCTTCTTCAAGCAGTGGTACAGGAAGAAGTCTGCATCCTTCAAGAAAAACATGATTTTCATGCAGGACAATGCTCAATCACACGCGTCCAAGTACTCCACAGCGTGGCTGGCAAGAAAGGGTATAAAAGAAGAAAATCTAATGACATGGCCTCCTTGTTCACCTGATCTGAACCCCATTGAGAACCTGTGGTCCATCATCAAATGTGAGATTTACAAGGAGGGAAAACAGTACACCCCTCTGAACAGTGTCTGGGAGGCTGTGGTTGCTGCTGCACACAATGTTGATGGTGAACAGATCAAAACACTGACAGAATCCATGGATGGCAGGCTTTTGAGTGTCCTTGCAAAGAAAGGTGGCTATATTGGTCACTGATTTGTTTTTGTTATGTTTTTGAATGTCAGAAATGTATATTTGTGAATGTTGAGATGTTATATTGGTTTTACTGGTAAAAATAAATAATTGAAATGGGTATATAATTGTTTTTTGTTAAGTTGCCTAATAATTATGCACAGTAATAGTCACCTGCACACACAGATATGCCCCTAAAATAGCTATAACTAAAAACAAACTAAAAACTACTTCCAAAAATATTCAGCTTTGATATTAATGAGTTTTTTGGGTTCATTGAGAACATGGTTGTTGTTCAATAATAAAATTAATCCTCAAAAATACAACTTGCCTAATAATTCTGCGCTCCCTGTATGTGTGACTCTCTGTAACTGTGTGTGTGACTGTCTACTTATAACTGTGTGTGTATGAGTGCCTTTGACTGTGTGTGTGTGTGTGTGTGTGTTTGTGTGACTTTATGCTTGTGACTGTGTGTGACTCTCTGCCTGTGGCTGTGTGTGTGTGACTGTCTGCCTCTAACTGTCTGTGATTGTCTGTGACTGTGTGTGACTGCCTGTCACGGTCTATCTGTAACTATGTGTGTGAGACTGCCTGCTTGTAACTGTGTGTATTTGACTCCTTACCTGTAACTGTGTCTGTGTGTGTGTGACTGTCTGTCTATTACTGTGTGTGGCTGCCTGTAACTGTGTGTGTTTGTGTGTGCGACTGTCTGCCTGTAAGAGTATGTGGGACTGTGTGTGAGTGGCTGTATTTGACAGTGTATGTGTATAAAAGTATGCTTCTAACTGTGGGACTGTGTGCATGTGACACTGCAAAAATACACACCTGCATTCACACATGAGCCTATTGGCATTTTTTTTAAAATCAGAATTAAATACTCATCACAGATTTTGCACACAGGCAACACACACACATATCACAAACAGTATTTACAACTTATAACAAATACAACACACGGAGGAGGAGGTGCATACCAAATTCCCAGTACACTGGAGCACCAGAGATCAGCGTGAAAATTTGTTGCTCAAGGCGCATAAAGGACTAAGGTCGGCCCTGCTTCACATATACATATTTATTGAATATAGGATTGCGCAAACATAGCATTAAAAAAAGTTACAGTTCTCTATTAAAACAGGACTACCGTTACTGTAAATATGTATCTATGTGTTGTATTTTGTCTATTTTCATACCAGCATTTGAGACAGTTTTGTGTTTTCTAGACTTTTGTAAAATGTTACATGTATAAGGTCATGTGTTGGAAATTGACAGTGTCATCTTGTGGCTCCTGAACCGAAAGTGGGATGCTATAATTTATTAACTTCTTAAGGACAAAATGTTACAATTTGCAATCAACCGTTTGCACCTTAAAGACCTCATACCACCATGGAATGCCCTACATATCGATCTTTGAGAGTTCCTTGCAGTCTCAACCTTAACTTTGTAGTTCAAAACAGTTTGAGATAAAATCCTTCAAGAACAGATTGTATGATACTGTTATTGTTTTTTAAGGAAACTAAAAAAAACAAAGTTTGGTAACCCACACCATGTGACATGATCTGGGCTTACTATACCAGTCCCTTATAATACATTCTGTTACTGAATATTATCAGGGTTATTCACTAAAGTGAGTATTCAAAGTCAATTTAAAATTTTAGGTTAACGTAGTCAAATTGAATGCATGAGTGGACTCAACCTTTTTATTTTGTCTATTTGACCTTAAATTTTAAATTCATTGAATTCTCACTTTATTGATTAACTCTGTCATCGCTCACTTCCTGTAATGTACTCAAACTGCATTTATTAACATAAAACCAACAAATTCTAAAGTACTTTACACAGGGGATAAGACAATGAAACAACTGTTTGTTCTCAATTTTTGAAAGATGGTACTTCGTGATTTCCATACCTAAATGAATGTGAATATATACACAAACAAACAACTTGGTCTGTTAGGTTAGCATGACATTTGAGACTGTATCTTCCAAACGAATGCACGACTAATGAATGCATCTTTCTATGAAGTTTGACACTGTTGGCTAGCCTGTATGATTTCCCACTGGGGTCTCTATAGACTTGTAAACATAGAGAGCAATTTGAAAGTCGAGTAACCTGCTCTTCGGGGTCTGGAATGTGTAAAATATCCATCCTGACAAACTGAATTTAAATGTAATTGTGCTCCGAGACATAACAGTCGCTTGTCATTTTTACTCAGTCAGTGGATGTCAGTTGGTGCTCTCACACTTTTATCAACAGAACTTTACACTCCCAAAATAGAGCGTGTGAGGTTGTTGGTTATTGCAGGAGGGTTTTAATTCAATGTAGCCTCTGTGCATTAATCATAGTTTTAAGAAATCACAAGCATGGACCCCTATGGCTCAAGTTACGTCTCAGCCTCACATCAAGTTACAAAAACATTTAATGTTTCTGTAATAAAATTATCTCTTACCCTTTAGAATATAACCAGCAGTTGTATCTGGTATATTTCACACGTGCTAAAATATTAATATTGGAGTATAGCAATAAACAACAAGTAATGGTGGCTTTATTAGTACAAATTTTAAAACACAAAGAGGTAGAGTACTATTAAAGGGACACTATAGTCACTAGAACCACTACAGTTTATTGCATTTGTTCTGGTGAGTAGAATCATTCCCTTCAGGCTTTTTGATGTAAACACTGTCTTTTCAGAGAAAATGCAGTGTTTACATTCAAGGGCGTATTAGCCGCGAGGCAAACAAGGCATTTGCCTTGGGCGGCATTTTCCAGGGTGCGGCAAAAAAAAACGCCCCCAAATGCCCAAGGCAAATGTCTTGTTAGCCTTGCGGCTAACAGACATGCCGGCGGGCTGCTAGGCTGGGCGGGCGACGCTGGTGGGCGGCCGGCAAGGGAGCACTTCCTCTGAGCTGTCTGCTCAGCTCCCTTGCGCGCCGCAGAGTGAGGCTGGGAGCCGAAATATGACGTCATATTCCGGCTCCCAGCCTCACTCTGCGACGCGTGAGGGAGCTGAGCAGACAGCTCATGGGAAGTGCTCCCTCGCCAGCCAATGCCGCCCGCCCAGCAGCCACTGGACCACCAGGGAGGAAGAGAACCCCCCCAGCATTTCCAAAGGTAAGGAGGCTGGGGGGGTTACATTTAAAAAAAAATATGTGTTAAAAATGTGAGTGTGTGTGTATGTCTGTTAGTGTGTGTGTCTGTTAGTGTGTGTGTGTGTCTGCTAGTGTGTATGTATGTCTGTTAGTGTGTGTGTGTCTGTTAGTGTGTGTGTGTGTCTGTTAGTGTGTGTCAGTTAGTGTGCGTGTCAGTTAGTGTGTGTGTGTATGTCTGTTAGTGTGTGTGTATCTGTTAGTGTGTGTATGTGTCTGTTAGTGTGTGTGTGTCTGCTAGTGTGTATGTATGTCTGTTAGTGTGTGTGTGTGTGTGTGTATGTCTGTTAGTGTGCGTGTCTGTTAGTGTGTGTATGTATGTCTGTTAGTGTGTGTCTGTTAGTGTGTGTATGTGTCTGTTAGTGTGTGTGTGTCTGTTAGTGTGTAGTGTGTGTGTCTGTTAGTGTGTGTGTGTCTGTTAGTGTGTGTGTGTGTGTCTTTTAGTGTATGTGTGTGTGTGTGTCTGTTAGTGTATGTGTGTGTTAGTGTGTGTGTGTGTGTCTGTTAGTGTGTGTGTGTCTGTTAGTGTGTGTGTATGTCTGTTAGTGTGTGTGTGTGTGTGTGTCTGTTAGTGTGTGTGTGTGTGTCTGTTAGTGTGTGTGTTTCTGTTAGCTAGTGTATGCGTATCTGTCAGCGAATGTGTGTGTGTGTATTTAGAAGGCGGGGGAAGGGTTGGGTGGGGGTGGTGGGGGAAGGGTTGGGTGGGGGTGGCGCGGGCGGGAGGGGGGCACCTGAGTTTTGTCCTGCCTAGGGCAGCACAAAACCAGGATACACCACTGTTTACATTATAGCCTAGTGATAACTCCACTGGCCACTCCTCAGATGGCTGCTAGAGGGGCTTCTTGTGGCAGAGCAGCACTGCCAATCAGTGTCTCCACCCCCTCCCATGCAGACACTGAACTTTATTCATAGAGATGCATTGATTAAATTCATCTTTATGAGGAGATGCTGATTGGCCAGGGCTGTGTTTGAATTGTGCTGGCTCTGCCCCTGATCTGCCTCCTAGACAGTCTCAGCCAATCCTACGGGGAAGCATTGTGATTGGTTCAGACCACCACTTCTGATGATGTCAGCTAACAGCAGGCATGTCAGAGGCAGACAGGGGCAGAACCAGCAGCTGCAGACTTGAATTCAATTAAGATTTTACTATATTTAGGGAAGAGGAGGCTTGGGGGGCTAGATAGGGGTTTTACCACTATAGCTTCAGGAATACATGTTTGTGTTCCTGACCCTATAGTGTTCCTTTAAGGGCTGCAGATTAATTAACAACATAAGTACTATCACAACCCCAACAATCCAATACTGTACCAGACCATTTAGAAGAGACATATTGGTTCACAGTGAAAAACGGCCTCACACCATACATTATGCATTCAACGTTAAGGGATACCTTTACTTGAATTTTTATTTATATTTTTATTTATAATCTTTTGAAAGAACATAGCATTTCATCTATAAATTGTGCTAGCAAATACCAGCAGATTGGGAGAAAAACCTTTTTAAAAATATTTTTTTTTCTCTTAGCTCCCAAGTAGGACAAATCAAAGAAGACAGCAGATGGAACTGAGGTGGAGACTAATACTGACAAAGCAGTGCTGGAATGGAGGAACAGTGAAGATAAGATAACTTATCTTAGATTGCATACACCATTATCTTTGCGATATATGGAAGTATTTAACGTGCATTCATTTTTTTACTACTGGTTCACTTTAAGTGATCACAATATTCTGAATACCAGTCAATTAGCAATAGGATAAACTACAGAAAACACTTTTCTAACAATTAACCGGTGCCATGAAAATGTACAAAGTGCACATGAGAAGAATGTACACAACAAACAACACCCAAGATTATGACTTTTTGCCAACAAAGTAAAACATATTATCAATTCCTTATTAAACAATTAAAGTGAATTAAAAACAACAAATAAACACTCTTTGTAACAAGCGAATAGCATGGTAAAGGTTGTAACACAACAAAAGCACTATACGCAATAGATTAATACATTTGAACATGCTGAAAGAAACCTTTATCCATATCAATGTCAATCTGGAACATAACAGGTTAATAACACACTAAACAAGTGTCAATCATGCTGGCAACCCAGTAGGTCTGCAGTGGCCCCTTCCACCCACCACAGTTGTTTTGTGCACTGGGAAACGCTGATCCCCAATAGTCAACGAGAGACTGCGGACAGGCAACACAGTATGGTGCAAAATGGAAGTCTGCACCGGAAAACAAGAACTACTTAACGCTGTAAATGATTATCAGAAAAAAAAATCCTGTTTAGTTATGCATAATTATCTCTTTGTACTTGAATATATAACATTGCTTTCTGATGATTTCATTAGCCACTGCGTAGGCACACGTGAAACTTTATTAGCAATCTGGCTAACTCTCTGCCTTATTACTTACAAAAATGGAAGTCTGACTTTATTAGGAGACAGAAAGTCAAAAATTTACAATGTTTCCACTCAAGTGAGCTTTAATCGTATATGAATAACCTAGTATCATACAGTGAATAAAAGGCAATGAACCAGAAATCACGGGAGAATCACTCGAACAGCAAAAAGTAAACAAAAACAAAGATGGCAATAAATAAATGGAGAGTAATTATGTATTCTCATTAATGAACCACAAGGCAAACCAGTTACTATATAATTAAAATAATTCCATAATATATACATAGATATATACATTCTCCCGTAATTTCCATTCAGGAGACTCTGCAGGACACAGTGGTTTGTGGCACATATATGGAGGTTTAGAAATAAATACACTACATATCGTGCATATAAAACGCAGGCTAATGGAAAAACAGTTACCGATGGAGAGTCCCATCAGAATTTTTTTTTTTTTAATGTAGATCTTGACGAAGACCTCAATGGTTACATCTTGGAAATTGACCCCATGACACCAAACTACCAAAACCCATAAGAATCTTATGGACCTCCGTATAGGCTGATAGTCTTTAGTAATGATTCCACATTCTATCCAATATCAATATTTTTTGGCAAGATACCACAGTGGGTTAACAAGTAAAGTTCCTTTTTTATCTTGGACAGTTTTGATGTGTCCTGATATGTGGCCGCACAAGCGCTGGTGCTCAACACCAGGGGGCGTGCGGTTACCCTGCACCAGACCCTGCTAATCCACTTCCACACTGTGACTCCTAGTTTCAACATCAGGCATACTGGGCCCGGTCGTCCGCCCGCCGCCCGGACAGTGTCTGGGTCCCGGTCATTGGAACGCCACCCTGACACTATGGCTGTAGGCCCTTGGAGTTTGCGGATTGGACCTTGCAGCTTTCCTGACCTGCTCTATCTGTATCCAGTTCTGCCTGGATTCTTCCTGGTTCCGGTTCTGATTCAGATTTCGGTTTTGTGGCAATACTCCTGTTCTGGCGGTGATCTTCATTCGTTACTGGTGGTTCCTATGCAGGAGACCTCTCCAGCGGGGGATCCTTGCCTCTGGGAAGTCAAGAGGACTTTGTTGCAGGATACACGCACCTTTCCCGGTCTCTGCCTGGGAGCTGTTGGGAGCGTCCAGAGGTCGCTCCTTAGGAAGGGAGTTATGTCACATCCTGTTCCTAGCTGCGGATCATTCTGGCTATGGCTTCTGGTATCCAGTACTCTTTTTACAATTCTTGTTTAGTTTTTCTTGTTTTTTCTGTTTTTCTATTCTATGTCTGGTTTTCTTTATGCTGGGTTTTCTGGGTTCATTCCTGTATTCCGTTCCTGGAATTCCCAGTCTCTTGGACTCCTTTTATTTCAGTCTGGTCCCTGCTGGCAGTTGCTCAAGTCCTCTACCTTTTCTTCCAGGTAAGTGCTGTGTGTGTTTTATTACTGTTTATTTAGTCATGCATATCTAGGTAGATAGGACTCACCTTAATTGGAGGACTTTGATGCAGTTGGTGGGCTGCATACATCTTGGCCATTTATGTATGTCTAAATCTCCAATGTTTTACATATATAGTACTTTGTTATGTCTCCTCTTGTTTTGCCTATTATATCTTGTCTTGTTTGATTTTGTATTCCCAGTCCATGTATAGTCCTGTCCTGTCCTACCCCTGTTCTGTTAATGTTCCCTTATGTATTGTGTACATGTTCTGGTTTAGCTTCCTATCCTTCTCTGGTTCTGGGTTCTACTAGTTTTGTCTTGTTTTCATGTTTGGTGCCTATCCTAGTCTTGCCTTGTTTCTGTACTGGAAACATTCCTGCTGCAGAGCCTCCCTATTCAGTTCCTGGGAGGCCTGCTTATTTCCAAGCTCCTAGTTCCTGGGATCTGCTGAAGCTGCATCAGGGTCCTGGTATGTGGCCGCACAAACGCTGGTGCTCAACACCAGGGGGCGTACAGTTACCCTGCACCAGACCCTGCTAATCCACTTCCACGCTGTGACTCCTACTTTCAACATCAGGCATACTGGGTCCTGGTCGTTCGACCACCGCCCTGACATTGTCTGGGTCCCGGTCATCGGAACGCCACCCTGACAAAAAGGTAATAGAGACTCGTCATATCATTTCAAAATTGATTCATTTATTGGCTATAAATTTCACAATACTGGATTATTGATCTTGAGATTGAATAATTAATGATGACAACTGAAGTTTAGTCCAGTTCATGGTCAACAGCAAAAATCAAATGTGAGGAAGGCTGAACTTGATGGACGCAAGTCTCTTTTCAGCTATGTAACTATGTAATAATGTTTTTTAACTTTAGGTATGTTACCAACTTGAAAAAGGTTGTGACATTTTTGGATTGTGAGCGTGTTTTCAACACTCACGTGATACTAGCCCCAAAAAATCAGAAAATTATTTATTGGATCCTGAAACTGGATTGTAATTTACTCCAAATTTAGATAAATTTCAAATTCAATATAGGATTATTTATATTTGTACATAAATATCATGTTGAAAATATAAAGAGCATTTCATTGCGTTTTTTTTTTCTAGAAACACCTTAAATTATTTTCTCCACATTCTATCAAGAATTGACAATACCTTGTAAATTAACAGATGCTTGCATATTAACAAATCAGTAATGGAAGTTTGATTGCAAAAAAAAGGCTCTTACCTAGTTCCTTAATTGTTTAGACTAATGTACAGGTGATAAATATAGTTATTGTGGGACAGGGACAAACCACCATGTTCATGCAGAAACGTCTCCTGCAGAATTTGTCTTTCTCGGCTACAAAATTCCTGTCCCAATTTTCACAGTTAATCTGAGAAATACAGATGTGTGCAAGTAGTTGTTGACTCTACTGCAGACTGCAAGATTCGGAGTTTTGGAGCCCTTGAGGACTATACGAAACTTTGGTTCCTGTTACCTACTCGGAAGAGGAACGGGGTGGACGGCCATTGCTCTGTTCACATGCCTGGCACAACAGCCCTGTTACCTACTCGGGAGAGGAACCGGGTGGACGGCCATTGCTCTGTTCACTGGCCTGGCACAACAGCCCTGTGATACTCCTCACATGCCCCAACTTCCCCCCTATGGACCAGTGGGGGTAATCCTGGTCCCCACTGGAGGAATGGATAAACCATGATGAGCATGCCCTGTGCTAATATTCCCGCGCTTTGATTACAACATGGCTGTCTTATGTTCTTCACTGGGCAAGGCCGACCTAACTTCCGGAGGGCAGCTTTACCAGCATTGATGTCTGATAACCGCAACTCCCAATTCTGGACTAAAATTGCCTTAGTTCCAGCAGAGGATTCTTGGTTGCAATCCTGGTCCCCACAGTCACCTTCCTGGACTTTGAGTCCCGAGACTATATTTCTCAAACCACGGCCCAACACCTGGGCACTCTACCCTACCCTACCTTACCCAGAATTACCGTTACTGGTCCCCCCGGAACAGGGGAAAAACGTTGCCTAGGGCTGATGACGTGGCACCCACTGAACTTACCAACATCACCTACTATACTGTGCAGAAGGATCGAGAGCAGAATACTGAACGAGCATGCTTTCACCGGCGGTCTCATGACGCTGAGCCCGGGGGACTGCAGAGCTTGCTTGGCGAGACTCTGGTGGTTTATTTTAGCTTTGTTTCTCTAGTTGTTTTCATGTATTAATTTCTTTTGTTTGTAATTTTTTGGTGTGTTTTTTTTCCATATTGGGCACAGTTCCACATACCTCTACACGTGCAATGTGCTAGGCAGAAATACCAAGCTCGATCATATTGGTCTTATACTCTCACTAGCTGACAATCATTGGATAGTCATTCTCTATCCCAAGACACTAGATAAGTACCTGCAGGATAGTTTATTGTTTGCATTTCCTTTTGTAACTACCAACCTACTGTTATAACTTGCTTTTATAGTTTATTTTGATATTCCTTGCTTATGTACCTCAGATCAGTACTTATGCAATGTCTGGCAGATACATCTCGGCAACATCACGCTTACCCTCTGCCTGGCACTGCACTCTACTACTGAATTACTGAATTGGCCGTTGCTTGTCACAATGTCACTGCTTGTTCCTATGGCAGCACCTCTACCTAATATCAAAGTGCTTACTAAGCGACCTCTCTCTGACCCAAATATCTAAGCATGTAATTGCACCTATTTTGTGAGCCTCCACAAGCGGTAATCATTGCCCATTTTACTCAACTTTTATTTTATTGTCTCTTTTCCACTAAAAAAAAGTGTAACAACATTGACATGTCCACTGTACTCTTTGCTACTACTCATGCTTTTAACAGTGTTAATATGTCCTACCAAGCTTGTCTTTATCTCTTTGCACATGAATAATACAGAATGTCAAAATAAGATGATAGTTATCTGTAAAAATTGTGTGAAGGAGCAGACTTGAATTTTCCAGCCAGAACTATTTCATTTGTTGGGGTGGATAGGTGAACTTTAGCCCACCTTTTACTACCAAAATACATTTAGGCCTTGATTTCATCCAAAAAAACTGATTTCAAATTTTTGGATACACTATTCAAATTATGTAATTTTTTTTATATATTATACAATATTTTAGAGTTTTTAATGTATTTATATATTTTTATATTATTACATCATTTGGAAAGCTTACCCAACAATTTTACATCTAGGCCTTTAGTAAGGTCTACAAATGTCACCATGCCATCTCTGTATGATAAGAGCACATTGTGGAATTTAAATCTAGAACTGTTTAGACTTATGATTTGCTTTGTTCCAGCTCTTGATTATAGTGCAGTTGCATGCTTCTATACAAACTGGAATTAAAGATTTCCTATGAATATGTCAGACATAGTGAATTTTTAACTCATGCATCATTTGTAACCTACAATGTACGAGGTTATTACTACACTCATTGGGAATCTCTAGTCCACAGGCATTAAGGGATGAGCTACACGATCATTTTGTGACAAATATCAGGAATATTACAAGTGAATATGTTTTTGGCATATAAATCTTGAGCTGTCTTCTCCTACCTGCACCTAATGCTTAGTTTTCATATATAGCTTGGGTTGGCATTTTAGATTTAAAAGTTCAAAGTGCAATTCATTTATTTTTCGGATGCTTCCGAATTTCCGAAGTGCCGAACCAAACTGAATTTCTGAAGTGCCGAATTTCCGAAGTGCCAAAGTACTTCGGATTTCTGAAAAGTGGCAAAACAGGAGAGGGAGATAAACTTAAGGAAATGATGACCGGAATCTAACCCTACCCCTTAACCTTACCCCTATGTAATATATTCATCCTCACCTTGCGGTGTTTGTGCTCAGCGACCATGCGTCTGTGTACCTGACTCCTGCAACATGTTGATGGACGCCGGCCGCTGAGGATCCATGCCAAATTATAGCCATGTCGTGTTGTGGTTTCCCTATGTGGTTGTCTGAGAGTGTGTTCCTGAGTGTTTATTTCTGGTTATTGACTTTGGCTTCGTTTTGACTTACCTGTATTCTGGTATCCCTGAGTTTAGGCTTTCTCTTATCGTTGTTTCCCAATCCGTGTCCCCAACCTTGGCAAGTATTCTGACGATTCTTTGATATGTTAAGTCCGGCCATTCTAAGGCTTGGTAAGACATTACCTTTTAGTTCTAGGTGTGATACAATTCTACGTGCTGGATCAAATAGTAATCCTGAAATTACGACATGGCCATAGATCCTGTAGAGGGAGAATGATCACTGAATGGATCAATGTGCCCAGGCTTTCAGTTCGCTTCTTACTCAAACAGCGCATCTACAGCCTGCGGTTTCTCCAACTATATCACCTCCGCCTAATGTACATAAGGCACCTACTATCTCCCTATCTCCTCCCCCGCATTTTGATGGTAATATTCAAGAATGCCGGGGATTCTTGAATCAAATTAAGTATGATCTTGAGTTCTCACTGGGTTCTTTTCCCTCAGACAGAGCTAAGATTTGTAACCTAATTAACCAACTTAAAGGTAAAGCCTTAACTTGGGTCAATCCGTTCTGGGAGAGTAAGAGGAATATTGAACATAATTACCAGGAATTCCTTGCAGAATTCAAATTAACATTTGAACCATTAGGCAGGGAGGATGACGCTTCCACTGCCCTAATGCATATCTAACAAGGGAACCGGTCTATATCAGATTATGCCATAGAATTTTGCACCTTGGCTTCTGAGGTAGACTGAACTAATAGCAGGTTAGACTCTGCATTTAAAAAAGGATTATCCAAAGCAATTCTGGACGAGATTGCTGCCAAAGATCTACCTAACAAATTAAATGAGTTCATCACATTTGTCATGCAAATTGATAATAAATTAAGAACCAGAGAAACTACCAGAAATAGAACCAGACGTGTGGCTATGTCATTAGCACCTCATTTTTCCAGAACTCTTTTTTCTGACCTCCCAGTACAGTCCAAACCCAAACCTATGCAGTTGGGGTTAACTAGACTGTCAGAGGCAGAAAGACAATATAGGAGATAAGAGGGTCTATGCCTATACTGCGGTAGAAAAGGACATATGAGGAGTGCTTGTCCCATACGTCCGGAAAATTCCGCACCTAAGAACCTTAGGCAGGAAACTTAATTGATGTACATTTTGTAAAAAAAAAAAAAAAATGCTATACCTATGAATGAGAGATTATGACCTGTGGTAGTTGAGGCTATTGACGGAAGACCTCTCTCTCAACCCTTAATTACCCACGAAACCTTGCGCATTAACATTTCCATTGGTGCCTTACACAAGGAAGACATAACATTCCAAGTAATTGCTTCTCCTTCTTGCTTATGGCTTTCCTTGGCTTATTAAGCACAATCCTCATATTGACTGGGCAAAAGGGGGAATATTGGAATGGGGCAAGGACTGTACTGAGAGATGTATGTTGCACATTAACAAAAGAGTGGGCATCATTACATTACCCACTACTATGCCTCAGACCTCTGAAGTTCCCATACAATACTGGGAGGTTAACGAGTTATTCAGTAAGACTCAGACCAATATTCTACCTCTTCACAGATCATATGACTGTTCCATAAATCTGCTACCTGGCGCTATGCAACCTGTGGGAGCAGTATATGCTTTATCTCCACAGAAGAGTAGAATAATGGAAGAGTATATCAAAGACTCCCTAAGTAAGGGCCATATACGCAAATCATCCTCGCCTGCTGGTGCAGGGTTATTTTTTGCATCTAAAAAAGATGGTGAGTTATGTCCATGTATTGACTACAGGGCATTAAACAAAATCACCATTAAAAATGCCTATCCCATTCCCCTCATTTCCAAATTATTTGACAGACTCCAGGGTGCTAAAATCTTGACTAAACGTGACCTTAGGAGTGCTTACAATATGGTAAGGATTAAGGAAAATCATGAGTGGAAAACGGCATTTAACACTAGAAGTAGAAGTGGGCACTACCAGGTGGTGATGCCCTTCGGGTTGTGCAATGCTCTGGCCGTGTTTCAGGACTTTATTAATGACGTACTCGGGACTAAATTTATTAATTTGTTCTCGTCTATCTGGATGATATCCTTATTTATTCGCCTGACCTCCAAGCTCACCACAAACATGTCAAACAAGTATTGCAAACCTTACTTAAAAATCAACTTTATTGTAAACTAGAAAAATGCATCTTTGATCAGACTAAAGTACAGTTTTTGGGGTATAACATTTCTGCCTCTTGTTTCAGATGGACCCTCATAAACTAGAGGCTGTTCTACATTGGCCGTTGCCCAATGGACTAAAGCCATTCAAAGGTTTATTTGTTTTGACAATTATTACAGGAGATTTATCAAAGGGTTCTCTTCTGTGATAGCCCCCATCACCAATATGACACGCAAGGGGGCTAGCAGTAATATATGGTCTGTGGAGGCTAGAGAAGCTTTTGAACTTCTCAAACAAAGGTTTGCCTCTGCTAACCTATTGATACACCCCAACACCAGCAAACCCGAGGGAGAGTCAGGACACCCCTTTGCATCCATGTGGCTACTTCTCTAGAAAGTTGTCTCCTGATGATCGTAATTATGATATTGGCAACAGAGAATTGTTGGCCATTATACTAATGCTTAAAGAATGGCGACATCTTTTAAAAGGTTCCAAGCACCTCCTTTTGATCTTTACTGACCATTAGCTTATATAGGGGATGCTAATCGATTATCTTCTAGACAGGCTAGATGGTCTTTGTTCCTTTCTCGCTTTAACTTTTTGATAACTTATAGGCCTGGTCCTACAAACGTGAAGGCAGACGCCTTATCTAGACAGTTTGATACTGAATCAGTACAGTAACAAGAGACATCCCCTATTCTTCCTCCTGAGTGTATCATCGCTTCCACTGTCCTTTCCTTGTCATCTCCCCTGCTTAGCGCCATCATGGAGGCTCAGTCTTAGGTGCCATGCAATAAACCACGGGATAAATAGTTTGTTTCCTTGGGTGAAAGGGAAAATGTCATGAAGGTGTTCCATAACAATGTGACTGCTGGACACCTGGGCATTAATAAATCCATATATGCGATCATTAGATAATTTTGGTGGGATTCTCTCAGGAGAGATGTTAAAGAATATGTGCAGGCATGTTCTGTTTGTGCAGTTTCTAAAGTACCTCATAAACTTCCATGTGGATTGTTACATCCACTTCCCGTTCCTATGTTCTGTGGTCCCATTTGTTTTGCTGATAAAAGGCGGGGTGCCAACCCTGTTTACCAAGTGGGTGAGAAGTTGTGGTTATCATGCGCGCAACATCAAACTAAAAGTTAATTGCATGAAGTTTGCTCCCAGATTCCTTGGTCCATTTTGTATCCTTCATAGAATTAATCCTGTTTCGTATTCTCTGGCTCTCCCTACCTCCTTGCTTATTCCTAATACCTTTCATGTTTCTTTGCTCAAACCAATTGTTTGCAATAGATAATACTGTCCCAATTGTTTCCCCTCCACCATTCATTGTTTCTGGACAGGAGGAGCATGAGGTCTCTGCCATAATTGATTCCAGATTTTCTCGTGGCACTTTACAGTATTTAGTTGATTGGAGGGGGTATCGGCCTGCCGAGCGTTCTTGGGTTCTGTCCTCTGACATCCATGCTGGCCGCAATATTCGTTCTTTCGACGCCAAATTTCCTCTCAAGCCTGTTTCTGTCCGCCCGGTGGGCGGTCTTCAGGTGGGGGGTAATGTAACATATTCATCCTCACCTTGCTGTGTTTGCACTCAGCGGCCATGCATCTGTGTACCTGACTCCTGCAACATGTTGATGGACGCCGGGTGCTGCGTTTCCACGCCAAATTATAGCCCCACGTTGATGACATTATCTTTTAGTCCTAGGTGTGATACAATTCTACATGCTGGATCAAATAGTAACCCTGACATCCTAATCCTAACCCTATCCCCTAACCCTACTTGTAACCCTAGCCCTAATCCTACCCCCTAATCCTACCCCCTAACCCTAGCCCTAACCCTAGCCCTACCGCCTACCGCCTAACCCTACCCCTAACCCCAATGCTAACCCTAGTAGGGTTAGGGGTTGGGGTTGGGGTTAGGTTAGGAGTAGGATTAGGGGTGGAGTTAGGTTTATGGAATTGCCGAAGTCCCGAATTTCAGAAGTGCCGAAGTCCAGAATTTCGGAAGAACCGAACAAAATCGAAGTGTTGAAGTCCTGAATTTCGGAAGTGCTGAACTGACCCAGGTGTTCCATAACAATGTGACTGCTGGACACCTGGGCATTAATAAATCCATATCTGCGATCATTAGATCATTTTGGTGGGATTCTCTCAGGAGAGATGTTAAAGAATATGTGCAGGCATGTTCTGTTTGTGCAGTTTCTAAAGTACCTCTTAAACTTCCATGTGGATTGTTACATCCACTTCCCGTTCCTAGTGTTCTGTGGTCCCATTTGTTTTGCTGATAAAAGGCGGGGTGCCAACCCTGTTTACCAAGTGGGTGAAAGGGTGTGGTTATCATGCGCGCAACATCAAACTAAAAGTTAATTGCATGAAGTTTGCTCCCAGATTCTTTGGTCCATTTTGTATCCTTCGTACAATTAATCCTGTTTCGTATTCTCTGGCTCTCCCTACCTCCTTGCTTATTCCTAATACCTTTCATGTTTCTTTGCTCAAACCAATTGTTTGCAATAGATAATACTGTCCCAAGTGTTTCCCCTCCACCATTCATTGTTTCTGGACAGGAGGAGCATGAGGTCTCTGCCATAATTGATTCCAGATTTTCTCATGGCACTTTACAGTATTTAGTTGATTGGAGGGGGTATCGGCCTGCCGAGCGTTCTTGGGTTCTGTCCTCTGACATCCATGCTGGCCGAAATATTCGTTCTTTCCACACCAAATTTCCTCTCAAGCCTGTTTCTGTCCGCCCAGTGGGCGGTCTTCAGGTGGGGGGTAATGTAACATATTCATCCTCACCTTGCTGTGTTTGCACTCAGCGGCTATGCATCTGTGTACCTGACTCTTGCAACATGTTGATGGACGCCGGCCGCTGCAGTTCCACGCCAAATTATAGCCCCACGTTGATGACATTATCTTTTAGTCCTAGGTGTTATACAATTCTACGTGCTGGATCAAATAGTAATCCTGACATCCTAATCCTAACCCTATCCCCTAACCCTACTTGTAACCCTAGCCCTAATCCTACCCCCTAACCCTACCCCCTAATCCTACCCCCTAACCCTAGCCCTACCCCTAACCCCAATGCTAACCCTAGTAGGGTTAGGGGTTGGGGTTGGGGTTAGGTTAGGAGTAGGGTTAGGGGTGGAGTTAGGTTTATGGAATTGCCAAAGTCCAGAATTTCGGAAGTGCCGAACAAAATCGAAGTGTTGAAGTCCTGAATTTCGGAAGTGCTGAACTGAACCAGGTGTTCCATAACAATGTGACTGCTGGACACCTGGGCATTAATAAATCCATATCTGCGATCATTAGATCATTTTGGTGGGATTCTCTCAGGAGAGATGTTAAAGAATATGTGCAGGCATGTTCTGTTTGTGCAGTTTCTAAAGTACCTCTTAAACTTCCATGTGGATTGTTACATCCACTTCCCGTTTCTAGTGTTCTGTGGTCCCATTTGTTTTGCTGATAAAAGGCGGGGTGCCAACCCTGTTTACCAAGTGGGTGAGAGGGTGTGGTTATCATGCGCGCAACATCAAACTAAAAGTTAATTGCATGAAGTTTGCTCCCAGATTATTTGGTCCATTTTGTATCCTTCGTACAATTAATCCTGTTTCGTATTCTCTGGCTCTCCCTACCTCCTTGCTTATTCCTAATACCTTTCATGTTTCTTTGCTCAAACCAATTGTTTGCAATAGATAATACTGTCCCAAGTGTTTCCCCTCCACCATTCATTGTTTCTGGACAGGAGGAGCATGAGGTCTCTGCCATAATTGATTCCAGATTTTCTCATGGCACTTTACAGTATTTAGTTGATTGGAGGGGGTATCGGCCTGCCGAGCGTTTTTGGGTTCTGTCCTCTGACATCCATGCTGGCCGAAATATTCGTTCTTTCCACACCAAATTTCCTCTCAAGCCTGTTTCTGTCCGCCCGGTGGGCGGTCTTCAGGTGGGGGGTAATGTAACATATTCATCCTCACCTTGCTGTGTTTGCACTCAGCGGCCATGCATCTGTGTACCTTACTCTTGCAACATGTTGATGGACGCCTGCCGCTGCGGTTCCACGCCAAATTATAGCCCCACGTTGATGACATTATCTTTTAGTCCTAGGTGTGATACAATTCTACGTGCTGGATCAAATAGTAATCCTGACATCCTAATCCTAACCCTATCCCCTAACCCTACTTGTAACCCTAGCCCTAATCCTACCCCCTAACCCTACTCCTAACCCCAATGCTAACCCTAGTAGGGTTAGGGGTTGGGGTTAGGGTTAGGTTAGGAGTAGGGTTAGGGGTGGAGTTAGGTTTATGGAATTGCCGAAGTCCCGAATTTCAGAAGTGCCGAACCGAATTGCCGAAGTCTAGAATTTCGGAAGTGCCGAACCAAATCGAAGTGTTGAAGTCCTGAATTCCGGAAGTGCTGAACTGAACCAAATTCTTTGCCCATGAACATCCCTCATAGCTGGTAGATGGTGTAAAATGAAATAAACAAGACAAACTGGAAATTGCACAATTTTTTTAAATCGGATTAGCTGACCTAAAACTGTAAATTCATTTGTTAATGTGAGAGTATAAGCCCCTAGAGAGATATGCAGACTAAGATATGGATTACCACTTATTTATAAACACTATGTATGTACTAAAAACGAATTAGCTAAGATATTGCAAAATAAGAGAAACAAAATAAACAAAACATTGGAACATCTTATGGAAACATGGAGATGAGACCACTGAAGAACCACCATGTCGCTGTACTGGGCTCAAGTATCAGTGAAGAACAGCGGTACTCTTGCCTGTGCCAATCTCAAGTAGAAAGACTGAGTTGTGCGTGTTCCATAGCTTAGACGAAGTGTTGGGAACTGAACCTGTTGCGGCCTTGATCAGACATCAGACAAGGATAGATCCCACGATGTGAGAAACTTCTCAAAGCTGGACGGATGTGAGATTTGGATTCTATTTTCTTTATTAAGCATCCAAAACTTGCGGCCTGGGGCCTGGGCCCCAGTGATATAGCATCCCATTATCCCTCAGTAGCGGTGTTACTGCTCTCAAGGAATGTCACCATTATATAGTGGACTTAGAAAGGTAATTGAAGGATAGGTCCGAACCCTCAAACTTGTATGTGGGTGATTCCCAGGTAGCAGCCTGCACTAGATGCTTACACCAGAGCATTGAAAACAAATTAGCTGGGGCTTTGGACTTTTTGGGAACCCGAAAGAAATATTGAAGTAGGATGGTGTTGGCCTTTAACACCATTTTTATTGTTGCAACAAGCGTTCTGGGGTTCCTCTCTTTATCAAGCCAATAGAGACTCCTAGGTATAAGAAAAGCAGTGTTATTTACTATACTCTAGATTTTTGGAAACTAAAAATGTTGCTAATTAAGAGAAACACTTTTGCATAAAGATATATGTTGTGATGCAGGGAGAGTTGGATCATTTTTCTAGATCAGCTTAGTTTGCCTTAGTTTTTCCATTTGGATTTATTTTTCAAAAAATCCAGAATATCATAAAAGTATGACTTTCTTTTCCCATGTCCAAAAACACAAAGGTATTCATATTATGCATATTCTGAGAATGCATCAGAATTTCTGTGAAATTCCAAAACACGTCTTGCATACAGATTTTATTACGATGCAAACATTAAAGGTAGGCTTTAAGGTACAGTAATTTGCCTAAAGTAAAAAAACAAACAGGAATTTTAAAAGTGTCTTCACTTTTGACAACCTCCCTAAATTCCTATCAGTCATTCTGCCGACAATATGTAACATTGCCCACTGATATGCAGACACATGTGTACTTTCCTGTTCAAGTACTAATTTCCTCGAATCTAGAATCAAAACATCATTTTGGACAAGGCAAAATAATTCAAATAATTCAAAACTTTTTTTCTAGTTCATAGCTCATTGTTCTAAAGTGGTGCAAAGATGGAACATACCATTAGCTGCATACCTCCCAACATTTCATATGGACCGAGAGGGACACTTTATTTTTAGGGGTGTGAATGCAAGTGTGGCCAGGGATGGGACTCTTCTTGGAAATTGTAGGTGACTTACTAAAAATTATTTATGCAACTAAAATGTAACAGAACAAGACACAGCGTATCTTATTTGCACAGACTGATTTCTAAACCCAGTTATTGTAGTTTAAAGACACATAACTGTGAGTATTATTGCTGTGGAGCTCTGTGTACACTCAGTAATATACAGCTGCTAGAAAAAAGAGAGACAGAGATTTGAGCCCAACATAGGAACTGACCCTCCTCAATAGGGACATGTGGGAGCTATGCTTGCTGAAGTGGCTATGGTGCTTGGAGTAAACTGGTACATCCATATTGTAAGTAGTCAGCTATTTTTTTAACAGTTGCCTTCTTACCAGAGGTCTGTTCCCTGCCTCCACTACTAATACTGGAGAGACGGAAGATCATATCATCACTCAGCAATGCAGGGCTTAGCACAGGAGAGCTAACAGAAGTTCCTGCTTATGAAGTTCTGGCTCATTAAAAGTGTGTGTACCTGGTAGACCAGAGGAATAAAATCAAACTGTTGAAAAATCAGCAGTCCTGGCACCTTAACCATTACAGCAAGTTGTAGTGGTTATGGTGCTTCCAGTGTTCCTTTAAATGGGAGGAGTCACCAGTGTAACAAGCAGGCTAGTTTTCCATGGTGACTGCCCCAGTTGTAGTACTCTGCACCATTCAGAGCACAATCGTTGTTGACTGAAGTGACAAAACATTAATATTTTATTAAACATACAGAGGTGAATATTATCCTGCCCTGTGGTTTAGATGTGTGGTATTCTGCCAGGCGTCCCCTGGTCCTGTCTCAGTGCAATGCCAGTGTAATGAGTCAAACCATTTTTTTAATAGTTTTACACTTACCTGGGCCTCTTTTCACAGATATAGTTAATTATCAGCCAATTCATTAATTCCAAAAAAATTATTAAATTAACATTGCTAATTGATTGTTTTAAAACACATGGTGACTGTAGTAGTTATGGTTCTCAGAGTTCCTCTCTAAGATCCTGTCTGCTAAAACTGAGAATATCTGGAAGAATGTTCACCTAAAAATTTATTATTCTCAATATTTGCGTTATACATCATTTGGTTATTTTAAAGGAAATATATCAGAATCTATGGATCATTTCTTTCATGGTCAGTTCTTAATTGTATGTTTATTAATTTGGTATTCCTATGGTCATGCTTACAACATATTTCTTTACTGCAAAAGGGGAGTGTAAAGATTTTGGATATTTACCTGGTTATTTAATAAAAAATGCTTCGTCATTAGATTAGGAAAACCCTATAATCATTTTTATTTCAGTTCCAAGTGATGCCATGTTACAGAACACAAGCCTTAATCTTACATAATGTGATTACTAATACGACTGCTATTTAAATCATATAACATCAGGCAATTGGCATCAAGAAATGAAACATTCCCTCTATGGCAAACATAGTAACTAAAACCAAGGAAACAAGAAACACTTAAAGGACAGATTGAAAACACCAATATATATTGTATTGTGTCCATGTTTAAAAGAACACTCCACACAGCTCCACAATGCACTTTAGCTTGCTGAAAAAGTATGTCCTTTTTATTTATTTTACAAAAAGTGCAGATTCCAATAAAAATAACCTACACCAGGTCAGCTTCCTCCTTGTTACTAGGAACTCTGGATCACCAAAGCTTGGCTGGGGTCTCTGAGGACCTCTTCTACTGGACCAGGCTGAGAGAGACTTTCTCTCCTAAATGGCAGTGATTATAGCAAGGCAGTGATTACAGCCATATCGCTCCTCTGCCAAACAGAGAAGCATGTTTTATCACTCCATGGAACACGGTTCCACTGCTCCAGAGTACAGTACATGCTTTGCAGTACTCAATCCAACGCTTGCCATTGTTCTTGGTGATGTGAGGCTTGCATGCAGCTGCTTCGCCATGGAAATTCATTCTGTGAAGCTCCTGCTGAACAATCTTTGTGCTAAAATTAATGCCAGTGGAGGTTTGGAACTCTTCAGGTTTGAAATCAGCAGAGCGTTGGTGACTTTTACGCACCACGTGCCTCACCACTCAGTGACCCCACTCTGTGGCTGAATTGCTGCTAGTCCTAAATGCTTTCATTTCCATTTATACCACTTACAGTTGATGTGAAATATGTCACAAACTGACTTATTGTAGAGGTGCTTTTCTATCACAGTAGAATGCTTGAATTCACTTAGCTCTTTAGAACGATCGTTTTTCCCCCCCTAAACTTACTTGCTTTAACTGAAACTTGGCTCTCTCCATCTGACAAAGCTATCCCAGCCTCATTATCCTTTGGCGGTCTACAGTTTATTTACTGTCTGACAGAAAGGGGGCAGGTGTAGGGTTTCTGCTTTCACCCCACTGTCCTTTAAACTTCTACCCACCTGTAACGGAGCTCCTTTTACCCCTGACTGGGTACCTCCGCCAAGGATCGCTTCCTAGCTGGAACAGGGGACAAACCGCATCACTTCTGCCCACAGTCGCCGTGGCTTGACTGGGGACCTGGAACCGCTCCATCCTGGAGCCGAATGGGGAATAAATCGTCTTTCCCTTCAATAACAAGGCAACACACAGTTTTGTTGTGTAAGCTGGAATCGATTTTAATGGAGGCACACTGGCCTTTTATGCAAGTTTCCCAACAAGGGCGACTCCCAGGTGGACCTTGTTGGGCACAGGGCACAGGGACACAAAGTGAACAAACCAATAAAAACAGAGCCATACAGCGAGACACTCCCACACACAAACAATATAATCCCTCCTCTGTGCTTGGGAGATAATTGAATCAGGAACTGTACTAATCTAAACTACCTATTTAGTTTAGAAAAACGTCGCCTGAGAGGGGATATGATAACATTATACAAATATATTCGGGGCCAATACAAACCATTGTGTGGAAATCTATTCACAAACCGGACTTTACATAGGACACGAGGCCATGCGTTTAGACTGGAAGAAAGAAGATTTCGTCTAAGGCAAAGGAAAGGTTTTTTTACTGTAAGAACAATCAGGATGTGGAATTCTCTGCCTGAAGAAGTGGTTTTATCAGAGTCCATACAGATGTTCAAACAGCTACTAGATGCATACTTGCAAAGACAGAATATTCAAGGATATAATCTTTCAATGTAGGGTAATAACTGCTTGATTCAAGGATAAATCTGACTGCCATTCTGGGGTCAAGAAGGAATTTTTTGTCCTAGCTTGTTGCAAAATTGTGCTTCAAACTGGTGTTTTTTTTTTTTTTTTCCTTTTGGATCAACAGCAAAAAACAGGTGTGAGGAAGGCTGAACTTAATGGACGCAAGTCTCTTTTCAGCTATCTAACTATGTAACTATGTAACTATGTAACATAATTATCTCCAAGCACAGAAAAAACATACAATTTTATGAAACCCCAAAAAGTACCTTTAAAAACAAACAAAACCCCATAAAGTAACATCCCCTGATAGCCCCAAGCTGGGTGAACAACATATCCGAAAATCACCCAGATCGGTTCAGGGGTTCAGGAATTTCCTGGAAGTCATAGTTTTGACCGACCGTGCACATGGTCCTATGCCTAAAACAGTTCCATGAAATCAGTGCTAAAGGCTGGTCAAGTTTGGTGGTCTTTTACAGGTTTCCCTGCAGGGACCATAGTCTGTGGGCAGGAGGCTGGCAAGCAGGCTCCTCCAGGAGCTTGTGGAAAACTCACTTGGAGAGGGGAAACTATCAGGGAGACTATCCAGATCCCAGACCTTCAATCGGTCTGGGTCTGTGATAGTCTGGTAGCCTTTCCCAAAAGGCGTAGTTGTCCAGGCGGCCTCCTGCCACAAGTGCCCATTTATACATCCAGTGTCCTACAGGGAAACAACCTGGATGCACTTCCCCCTGGTTGGACTAAGTACTCGCTGGGGATGGAGGGTGCAGTTTCCCTCATCCGTGCCTGGTGGTCAGACGCCAGCGGCACTCTGTCCCGTAGCCAGCGGTTCAGCTGGGTTGGTTGGGGTCATCAGGCCCAAGAACAAGGGGGTAGCTGGGGCAGAGGCCAGCTGAGCTCTGCCCAGATGACAGCTCTTCTGCTGAAAGGGGGTCAATAGAGGCCTTAGTTCCCTCTCATGCACTGGGATCATGGTTGGGAATGGGCAGTTGGGGATCTGGGTAGGATGCCCAGTATCCCTGTCGGGTTAGTGCAGAGACCTCTGTCCCATCTGCACCATCCATGCTAGGGGGCTGGTCCCTGGATGACAGCCCCATCTGCTGGGGAGGGGGACCGACCGTCCCCTCCCAAGGTGTCTCTGGCCGCCGCTGGAGAGGGAGACTGACTGTCTCCACTCCCTGCAACACACACTGCCGTTGGGGAGAGAAACCGGCCATCACCTCTCCCAATAATATACTCTGCCGCTGGGGATGAAGGCCGACACACGTCTCTTCCTGTGATATACACTGCTGCTTTGGAGTGAGACTAGTTGTCTCCACTCCCTGTAACACCCTCGGCCACTGGGGAGAGGGACCGACCGTCCTCCTTTGAAATTAACTCAATTTGCTTGTTCAAATCCATATCTACAAACATTGCAATTATGTATCGCCCCCCTGCTTCCCCTTGTCTCTTCCTTGACCATTTTGTTGCCTGGCTTCCTTACTTTCTTTCCTGCTATATTCCATCCCTAATTCTTGGGGATTTCAACATTCCCATCAACCCACCCTTGACCTCAGTAGCCTCAAAACTTATTGCAATCACGTCCTAAATTGGGCTAACGCAGTGGGTAATGTTCCCACACATGTAGCTGGCAATGCCTTAGATCTTGAGATTGTTTCAAATGCATGCATGGTCTCCAATTTCTGTAACACTCCATTTCCTCTATCATACCACCACCTCCTATTATTTGTTCTTGAGCGCCTCCACACCCAACATTCTCAGCCTAACCCACTCAACTCAGGAAAAACTGAATTATCTCAACCTCCAGCAGCTCTCAACTGACATCCATTTTGAACTCTCCTGTCCCTCTGGCTGTCTCCTCAAATAATGCTACCCTCAGCTTTGCCCTAGATGCTGCAGTCCCACTCCAAGCACACACCTCAAGGATGGCTCACCTCCCACCGTGGCACACTTAGTCAACTCACCACCTGCAGAGATGCTCCTGTTCAAATGAACACTGCTCGCACCTTGTCAGACTTTTTGCATTATAAATTTCTCTTGCGTTCATAAAGCGCAGCCCTCACCCTTCAAACAGTCATACTTTTCCTCTCTCATTAGTTCATGCACCTGCAATCCTAGACATCTCTTTAATACCTTTAACTCTTTTCTTTGCCCTGCTGTGGTCACCCCCCAAACTAATCTTTCAGCTGATAGCTTTACATGTTACTTTACTGACAAGATTAAACAGTTAAGGAATTAATTCTCCCCCATTCACTCCTTTCTTTCTCAACCTCACTTGGACTGTACCATCCCTACCCTCCAAGTCTTCGCTCCAGTTACTTAACAAGAGGTGGCTGTACTTCTTCTTTCCACTCGTCCCACCACATGTCCGCTTAATCCCATACCGTCTCACCTCATCAGGTCTCTCGCCCCTTGTCTTGTGCTCTCCTTAAAGCACGTCTTCAACTGCTCTCTTTCTTCTGGTGTTGTCTCTGCTCCCAGGCCGGTGAGCGAGATTAGTCTCGCCCACCGGCCGACGTAATCACTAGGAGGAGCGTCGCGGAGGCGGAGACAGCGGCGAGGGACATCACCGCTGTCCCAGGTAAGTGACTGAAGGGGTTTTCACCCCTTCAGTAACCGGGGATTGGGGGGTGGGAGAGAGAGGGACCCTCCAGTGCCAGAAAAACGGATCGTTTTTCTGGCACTGGAGTTTCCCTTTAACTCTGACCTTTGAGCCTCACATCCAGTCTGTCACCAAATATTGTCGATTCCACCTTAAAAACTTTGATGCATCTGCCCCTACTAAGGAGCTTGTCCATGCTCTATTAATCTTTATTGTAATAAATTTACAAGGATTATTGTAACCCTCTCCTAATTGTCTTCCCAGAAGCCATATTGCCCCCGCTACATTCTGTAATAAATGCTGCATTTATTCTGTAATAAATGCTTTTCCTCTTCAGTCACTTCTCTCACACCTCACCCTTCTGTCAGTCTTTACATTGGCTTCCTGTATCCTATAGGAGTCAATTCAAAGTATTAATCCATACCTATATAGTACTGACCAATTCTAACCCCTCTTATATCTCTTCACTAATCCATAAGTATACCCCTTCTTGGTCTCTCCACTCTGCCCATGACATTCTCCTGGCCGCTGCTCGCACTGGTACGGCCAACTCACACTTGCAGGACTTCTCGCGGGCGTCTCCCTTCCTTTGGAGTAACCTCTGCCTCAAATGTCTCTTGCTCTCTCCTAAAGGGCAGCACTCTACTATCTCCTCCAGGCTCTGACTCACTCCACCTTTCTGATTCCTATCTCCTGTTCTATTGTGTTTTACACTCCACCTCCTCTAGACTGTAAGCTCATTTGAGTAGGATCCTCTTCAACCTATTGTTCCTCTAAGTTTTGTAAGTATCTAATTTATTGTTAAATCTCCCCCTCCAGGAATTTGTTGGCGCTATATAAAAATGCCAATAATAATAATAATAATAAAAATAAATGCAGACTACATGGCTTGTGCTTGATTTTATACACCTGTGACAATGGGTTTGAAACACCTGAATTCAACAATTAAGAGCTTTGTCCCAATACTTTTGTCCATATAGTTTATACAAGCCCATAGCAATCGCCTTAATTTGCCAAAAGAACAAAAAAATAAACATTTATCTAATGCTGACTGAGTTGGCTGCAGGCATTCTTTTTGTGTATTCTACTACAATTTTCCTAAAAGCTGCTAAGTGCCTTCTATATGTCCTTTGCTTGTCTATCACAATGTCAAAAGGTGACTACTAAAATGACAAGGCTTTACAGGTTCAGTGTTCTAACCATCTCAAATGCTCTGAGTTATCTTGCAAAAACATCTGTAGGTTTGACATAAAACTGAAATCCCTCTCCCCCACCCCAAAAGGTGCTAGAGGGTTATGAATAGGTTCATTGCCTGCCACAATAGGCTACCTGGATATATTTGTACGTAGTTTCGGTATATGAAGTATATGTAATGTGGCTGTTAGTGTTCTGTGTACAAAAATTATTATAATAATTATCTTGCAAGAACCCCTTAATTAGCTGTTTTCACATGTTTTACTGGTATCCTGTTCCCAATTTAACACTCTGGCTCCATTGTGTGACTACATTCAGTATTGCATGTAATATAACCTGCAGCTATTTCTCATTCATGTATGTGTTCCAATTTCTCTTTGTAAATACACAATGTGTTCTGCTGCAATTATTTGATCTTGGTAATTAACGCCTATTTTCCATGTTATAGCATATTTTTTTTTACATTCTTAATGTATTCGTATTTTTTTGTGAATAAAGGTTAACAGAGCAAAAAGGAATATTAAAGTTTAAAACAATGCAGTTTCTCAACAATGCAATACAATGTCAAGAGCATTCAGAAGGGACTTTACACCCAGGCATTTGTCAAGAAGTACACTCCACAACCACCATGTAATAGTGCTTTGGTTTTCACCATAGTGGACTGTGCAGAGTCCATTCATGTACAATAAATGCAATAGTGTCATGGCTATCTGGAAAGAATTACAGGATAGGAGCGGCTTTAATATCTAAAAGTTTCATATACTCAGGTTTTGCAAAAATTCACGGTGAGTAACGGTTGGTTCGTAAGTACTCCATGAGGTGTCTTCCTTTAGCATGGAGGAGAGGTTTGTCAGTAGGGAAGAGGTTGCTGGTCAATCGAAGTATTGTCGAGGCAGGATGAGAACTGTGGGAAGGTAGAGGTATGATCTTGCAGTAGGCGTATGTGACAGTAAATGGTGTACCAGGAATGTAAAAATCCTGGCATTCAGTAAAAGTCTCATGTACGTCTACCATTTCTAGTCCGTTATCATCCTTATAAGGGGAGGAAAAGGAATTAGGTAAAGAATGTATTTACATTTAACTGTATACAAGAGTGTTGTTGTAGACTAGTAATAGTTTTGATGAAGAGGTAACGATGATAAGAACAGAGGGATGAAGAGAGTACCCCACTGTGGAAGAGGGATAGGAAGGGTAAAGTGGAATGGAGGGAGGGAAAAAGGTGTTTGGGAGAGGAGGGTTGTGAGGTGGTCTCCTCTTAATATGTCCTAGGGCCAGCTTTATGGAGGATCTTACAGTAGGTGTATGGGTACTCTTTGTAGCAAGTCTAGGCACTAAGGGATGGAAGTCTGCTAAGAATCCATGGGTCCCATATTTTGTGGAATACAGTCAGTTTGTCAATTTCAAAGGCTTCTCTAATTTTACGTTTCACGGTGGTCACTGAGCTATCTGACTAAAGTTCTGGCCACTAGCTTATTTTCATTCCTTGTGAGGGATTCCAAGGTTTAGAAATCAACAAGGCCAAAGAGTCTGCTGGGAATTGTTTGGCTAGGACCTGTGAAATTAGAGATTGTACCTGTGACCAGAATCCTTGTAATGTAATTTTGAGCATTGCCATTAGCAATGTATGAATGTGCCAGGTTCTATACATTGTGTCCAACGTAGATGGATTGCAACTTTCCCATCCTAGACAACCTATGGGGGCTGAGGTTCATGTTATGCCATTTTACATACTATATATACAATAAATTATTCATTCATTCCAGAAACATAGCATGTCTAAACTCTCTGGAGGAGTGATTTATTTCTTCTTTTGGAGGGAACTCTTGTGTTAAGGACAACATTTGAATACAGGGTTAACTATTTTGCATCTAGAACAGATAAAGTATGGTTTGTTATACTGCATATTCTGGTAAATTTTATATCTTTATTTTATGATTGATTAATATGTTGTCTTGCTTCCTCTTGACACGATCTTATAAACATGCAACTCGGGCCAGATCAACATCACACAGAACAAGAACTGTAACTTCCATGGCAGCATCACTGAAATCATCCTAGAAAAACTATTAAATAACAACAAAAATAAATTCTCAAACGGCTCTTTGGTTTAGGCACCACGTTACAGGTGTTCTATAAGCTAAAAATCTAATGAGTAAACTAAAAAATATGTTATTGATATTGCAGAATTTAAATTTTGAGGCAGCTGCTAAGACAAAATCTTCCTCCACCCTACTCATCATGGAACCCTCTTTGCTCCGATCTCTGCCCTGTGGGCGTATTCTTTGTCCCTTCTCTATGTGGAGCCTGTGTGTGTGGTATATATTAATTATCTGGAAACTTCTTTCTCCCTTCTCTGCCCCATGTGTCTGTGCTATATCCCTATTGCTGCCCCGTCCCCTCGTGTTATATCTCCTTCTCCACCACAGGCCAGTTATTTGTCTTCAACACAACTCCGGAAGACCATGCCAAGTCTTGCATGATACTAAAGTACAAGTCTTGCATGATGCAAGTAAAGATGATTTCACATAAAGTATATTTCACATTGGACCATGGGAGGGCTGGAAAGGGTGTCAGGAAGACAATTGCTTATGGGGCATGTAACAGCTAACTATCCTTCTGAAGGATAAAATAGCAAAAACCCATTGGAATGTCTGTTGTCACTGCAGGTCTCAGGTTGCAAGCAGAAATTGTTCAGAGATTTTGTTACTCTTTGCATTTACTGGTGGCCTGTGCTTTGAAGGTTAACCAGGCTTGGACTGGCACAGTGGGATATTTATTTGTGGACTGTATCTGGAGTTGAGCATGCTACCAGTGTAGGATATGTTTGTATGAAGTTACTGTAGTGGTCGTTGGGCAAGTATGGCTCATAAAAACAGAAGAGTTGTAACTGGTGGCTGTGAAGTCCAGGAAAACAGTCTGTAGGGGATATATATCAAAATGGTTGTGAAAGTGACTTAAATCCGCAATTTCTTTAGAGTTTATTAAAGTGATAAAAACAGCTTTCTTTATAATACATTTTTAAAAGATATTTATGTTAGAAAATTTATATTCAAATGGTTAGAGTGCAAATAGCGTTGCACTATCCCTGTGGAAGTCCCTTCCTTTCTCCATAAAATTTTCAACCTGTCTCCATTCCTTTAAAAATTTAAAACTCACCTTTTCAGGCAAGCATATTAATTAAACTGTTAATAGCTTTCCCTCCCTGCATCTTGATTCCTCTGTTGCCACTGTCATAAAAACCCCACAATGTTCTCAGTGAATACTATTCTAGCAACCTGTTTCTCTACCCTACCCTTAACCTTTTGTGTCACTATACCCCACTCAATCTAGCATGTAAACTCATTGAGCAGGGCCCTCAACCTCTCTGTTACTGGACGTCCAACTTGTCTGGTTACAATTATGTGTCTGTTAGTCCACCCATTGTACAGTGCTACGGAATTTGTTTGCGCTTTATAAATAATAATAATACTAAATAAAGCAAACAGATCAAAGCAATATTACAGATTTAATAAATTGAGCCAAAAAAAATCCCAAAAACTAGAGGGAAAAGTTTTGATACCACTTTCAGAAATATCCCATTTAATGTCTTAGGCCTTCATCTATAAAGCCCAATCAACCTGGTGTGAGGAGGGTCATTTAGACAGATTTGTAAGGCCATTCATTTGAACTAGCCTCACATGCCAAATGTTACCAACTCTCCCCTAAATCACACATTTTGATACAATCTGCTTCCATTAAATCCACAATGACATAGGTTAAATTCCATGATGACATGTATTGAATATTTACTTTGTACAGAAAGGATTTTTAGTTCCTTAGTACACAATCAAAATGTTTGTATTATTCTAATAATGAACTTAAATATATTTCTGATGCACCACTAGACAAAACATCCAATGCATTTATCTCAGTCAAAGTAAGGATCACTAGTGTGTATGGAACCAAAGAAAACATATGCAGGTATGTTTATTAAAATTTCACAAGTACAAGTTATATATACCGTATTTTTCGCTCCATAAGACGCACCTCACCATAAGACGCACCTAGTTTTTAGAGGAAGAAACCCAGAAAAAAAATATTCTGAACAAACTGTCCCATAGTGTTTCTTACTATGGGACAGTTTGTACAGAATATTTTTTTCTCCCCTGTCCCATAGTGTCCCCCCCTCCCATAGTCTTCACTCCCCCCCTCCCCATAGACTTCATCCCCCCCTCCCCATAGACTTCATCCCCCCCCTCCCCATAGACTTCATCCCCCCCCCCCCCATAGACTTCATCCCCTCCCCCTCCCCATAGACTTCATCCCACTCCCCTCCCCATAGACTTCATCCCCCTCCCCATAGACTTCTCTCCCATACTGTCCCCCTCCCCTTGTCCCATAATTACTTACCTGTCTTGCAGCGTTGGCCGGCAGCACAGGGCGCACCGCGGTAGTGGAACTTGAATTTCATGTTCCGGTTTCCGACGGGACTGAAAGGAAGTGCGCACTCAGCTTGTGCACACTTCCTTTCAGTCCCGCCGGAAACCGGAACATGAAATTCAAGTTCCACTACCGCGGTGCGCCCTGTGCTGCCGGCCAACGCTGCAAGACAGGTAAGTAAAGCTTCATATTCGCTCCATAAGACGCACAGACATTTCCCCTCACTTTTGAGGGGAAAAAAAGTGCGTCTTATGGAGCGAAAAATACGGTATATATATATATCATCTAATTTTGCAGGTGAAATGTGCAGCCATAGTCCTTAAGTTAATTATTTACACATAACAGTGGCCTCCCTTCATGATAAATAGTCCTCTTTCTAACTAAAGACGCCCTGTCCATCTCTTGAGGTTTCACGTGGATTCGTTCGTTGCTCCTATATCTTGATCAATCCTCCAATCCGCGGAAAGCATTCTGCATCTCTTCGTACAGCTGGGCATAATCAGCCTTAATCTTTGCTTCTCCATCCTTTATTGGATCCTTTATTAGAAAAGACACAATACTACCTTTCAGCACTAAATTTACAAGCTCCACTAAATCATATTTTCTTCACAGTACACAGTATACTTTTTTTGATATCCATGTTTACCACTAACATATGCTCACATTATCTTCCACGTACAAAGAAAAAAAAGCATCTCATAGTTCCAGCTCTTGTTATGTATATATCAACATACATCTCATCCTAAAGATGTGTGTAGATATATACATAACACGATCTGGAAAAGATTTTACTAAGCATTTCAATGCAGATAAAATACCTTATATCAATTGTTCTATTCAAAATAGCACTCAAACTATTTAATTTGTCTCCCACATTGGAATTGGTGTAGGAACCACCGATATTGGGGTACCGTGGCGTAGTGTTAGGCTTAACACAATATGACCATATGGTGGAACTGAATCACCATATTTGTTTGCTGAGAAAAGTGATATTAAGTAGCCTTGTAAAATGTAAAACTATTTTTGTGTGTGAGCTGTTCCGTAATCTGTATTTTATTCAAAATACACTAAGACTATTTTAGATTTCAAATACAGGTGGTCCTCATATTGCGACGTACCTGTTTTATGATGGCTCGTACTTACGACCAGCTCTCTCGCGGGGTGGTAAGTGCGAGCCGTCGTGGCAATTAGAGGGATTCCCTGCTCTGCTGCGTTTGTCTATGTTCTGGGGAAATTTCCCCGAACATAGATGAACGCACCAGAGCAGGGAATCCCTCTAATCTATGCTCTGAGAAATTTCCCCGAGCATAAATTAGAGAGATTCCTTGCTCTGCTGCATTTGTCTATGTTCGGGGAAATTTCCTTGAACCTATACAAGCGCCCCAGAGCAGGGAATCCCTTAACTCCTCACTTACCGACCAATTCATTCTACGACCGGGTCATAGGAACGGAACCCGGTCGGTAAGTGAGGAGTACCAGTACACAATCAAATTGTGTTGGCATTCTAGTAATTATCTTTAACACCCCACTAGAGGAAGATATAATACATTTAACATACCTCTGCTATAACAGGGATCACCCTGGCAGTCTTTATTTTCCGATAATAACAATGTGTATTTTGCCATTTTGAGATTTAATAATTTTTCATGCATTATAGATATAGAATTTGTTGTCCAAGTAATAGCATTTAGGATAGTTTTCTTAAATCTGACTGTGTATGAACATACTTAGCTGTACTTAAGGAATATACCATTTTTTTTAAAGTACACGATTGAGAATGCCTGTTTCTTAATTTATAGTAAAGATTTAGCAAATTACATCACAGTCTAGACCAGGCTTAGCTTTGTACTATAAGAGGAGAAAAATTTTTTTCCTCTGTAAACAAAGCATAGTAAAAGGAGAAAAACTAAAAGCAGAGCTTATAACAATGATTGAAAAGGAGCCAATATGGAGTGGCTCAGTTCCAGGATACAGCTAAATACAGCAGTGGGGACAGCTAAATTCCATTTTGTCAGACCCCAGGCACTTATTTGTTAACTTTTAAGAGATAAGAAAACCTAAGATTTTGGGAAGTGACTGTTTACCTCTAACAATCAGTTACGTGAAAATATCAGTTTTACTTACCCTGTTTGTGTGTGAAAAATATTACATTGTTAACTAAATACCAATATAGCTGTTACAACAAACCTATTTGGTTGGTTTTATTCCATCAGAACCAATATGGTAGAACTGTCATGAGCACAATGGATATGCCTTAACCTCATTCTGTAGGCGGTTTATTTTGCAATCTTAATACCACGCTGCCTATAAGACTTCAACACAAGCAATAAAGTACTAGAGCCAACATGTTTCTATTACAAACATATCCTCTATGAAGGTGCAGCCCATACATGGATATGTTTGCATGTTTAATTTATTTCCTAAGGGGTTCTACCAATAGTCATAATTGTTGTTGGTTATGTAAACCATAGGACAGCGGCTGAATCTGTGACTTTGTTATTTAGGTGAAAAATACTGAAAACAGAGCTCTTTAATAAATTACTATTTTAAGACTAAATGCCCTCCCTATGTATATAAATATATCACTGTTTCCTTTACAGCATAAGCTCATTAGAGCAGGGAGACTATCTTGTTTTGTATCTTATTTCTTGTAATTTAACTATTTTCAGCACTGTGTACATCGTCATCATTTTTACCGTGACTCAAGGACTCACAGTTTCTGAAAAGTAAGGTAATATTCTGTGAAAGAGCGCAAATTGGGCAGTGTTTGATTAGTAGTACGGCTGTTTTCAAGATTTAGGGAAACAGAAACTGTAATTTTACAGCAGTTGGAGACTTTGTTCCCTTCCTGTTTAGAGATGGTTTCTCACCTTGAATTTCATTGAACTCAGTTTGTACAGCATGTCACCCATGTTTTCGCGTATTAACGCCCAAGTAATCTTGTTTTCTGACTGAGCCGTGGCTTCCACTGCGTGTCGTGCCATGTCATAGAATGCGATCATATTTTGAAGCATTCCCACCGTTTTATAAAAAGGACAGAATCTGAGAAGAAAATACATTTCATGTTATCGTGGAAATGTCTGTTGAATTTACAGTGCCATATTCAGCAAGACAAATGTAATGCCCCTAGAGTTTTCATATTTTCATATATAAAAACTTCTGAGTCTACTGGATCTAAATTAAATTGCTGTATTTACTGGCATTTGGTGCCAACCTTTGTTGACATCACCAGATTCCCATTGAACATTATCACTGCATTTAGTAGTGTTGAATGTTCGCATCTTTCACTTTATATTCAAGAATTGTTGCCTATTTCAGATACCTTCTAAAGCGCCACTGCTATTTCTCTGAGACAATATGATTGTGTGAAGTAGGTCAGTGATTTAAGCTCTTACCGGTCATAGGCTGAATATCCGTTCTGCTGGAGGAAGTCATCTTTAATCAGTTTAGCAACTTCTAAGGTAATCTTGTCTGCCTCTGCAAGTGAACCCTGTAAATCAAGGAAGCAGAAGATGCACTGTACCAAAGTCAACTGTCCAAGGGATTACCACCCACAAGACATCGGAATGACAGCTTAGAATGACTATGGGCGGAGATGTGGTTACTACAATAAGCAACATCAAGATTAAATTCAAATGAACATCTTAAACATAGTAATTTCTTCTATTAGAATCTAAAAGCTGTACATGGATTTCCAGACAAATGTCTGATCAGTCACATGGATGACAAACAGATGGGAAGAATTTATTTTCGCACCTTTTTGTCCTGTTTTCAGATTAATCATATCAGTAACAGACAGCCCTATTGCTGCTTCTTTCAAAGTTTGACACACCTAGCACTACACGGGATAATTAACAAGATAGTGGGGAAAATGAATATCAAGCTTCAATCCTAGTTTTTTGTTACTTCTTACACAGTTACCGGAGGAGAATCAAAGTTTTTATACCATATATGAGTTTGTGTTTTTTTTTATGTATTTTTACCATGCTACACTAGAGCTTCATAATTTATAAAGGAAATAAGTATTGTAGATCTCACTGAGCAGTAAATGTCAAAAAACACCTAAATCTAGTGACAGGATATAGTGAGCCCCTATAAATATACATTAGACAAACCTGGCTGTATACAAAACTACACTATACTGTACTTATTCTGTTTTATGTTTATGAGATTGTAAACCTTATATAAGGTTGAGTTTGGAAAAAAAACTTCTCTAGATAAGCATTTTGGAGCTCCACTCTTACATATATGGTTTTCACCATCACATATTTCCTTAATTATCTCCAGTTCATATCTACTCACCTTTCCAACCAACTGGACAATTTCTGCCAAATCTTCTTCCTCCTGAAGGATCTCTTTGGCTTTTGTCCTGAGAGGAACAAGCTCTTGGAAATTTCGGTCATAATAATCATCCAAAGCTCGCATGTACTTGCTGTAGCTAATGAGCCAGTTTACGGATGGGAAATGTTTCCTCTGTGCAAGCTTCTTATCCAAACCCCAAAAGACCTATTTAAAGGAAATGTAAATTAGTTTCCAGTTTGGAAAATATCTGAGTCTTCAGAATCTCATGTAACCAAATCTATATTTCTAGAAATGTTGCATCGTTTGTGTAAGGATACGTAATTGTAATTGTAGGATATCTTCTTACTAACATAAAGTCCAAAAACATAAAACATTTATTTCACTAGTTGGCAGTAGCATTTGGGTTAAAATACTCCTCTTTGTTTTAACTTGAAGATAAGGATTAACTCATTTAATGTGGAATATAGATGGTGTTATGAGACAAAATCTCACCTGTACAATACCCAGAGTGGCTGAGGTTACAGGGTCAGAGAAATCTCCTCCAGGCGGTGAGACCCTATTGATGCAGAAAGGCTCTAGAATTAGGAAAATATCTTACACTTTTCCAAGCTACATGATACATTTTAAAGAATATCGCAACTTACGCCCCAACGATGCTGACACTGCCTTCTCTCTGTGGACTCCCAAGACATCTAACACGACCAGCACGTTCATAGAAGGAGGCCAACCGAGCTCCAAGGTAAGCAGGATAACCACTGTCTGGAATATAGTGAATTTCATATTTTTATGCAGCATTGCTAAACAAATCAATTTTTTTGCATTTCAGGAGACTTAATGGAGGGAACTAAGGTGTTATGATGAGAAAAGTGATGACAACTTCTAAAAAAGTTAGGTAGTCATCCTGGAAACTAAAGGAATGAATAGGGAAACTCCATTTTGACCACTGTTTCTATTTTTAATCACAACATCAAAACTTCCCAATATGGTTAAAAATGTACACATATTTATAATGCTAGCTGGCAAAGTATTTTCCCACGTGGTAAGTTTTCTATATCTAAAACAATTTCTAACCTTTGTGGTGAGCTGAGAACATTAAAAGATAATTGAAAGAGAACAGTGTGCATTTTAGATCTATAAGCAGCATCAATTTTTTTTTTACTAGAAAACATATAAACGTATTCGAATGAGCACTAATCAAATTTGTATTTCCTGATAACAAAAATGAGGAATGATTGCACTGAGATATTGAAACCTTTTCTTGACACTTACCTGCAGGCATTTCTGCCAGACGACCTGAAATTTCTCTTAAAGCTTCCGCCCAACGAGAAGTGGAATCCGCCATCATACTGACATTGTAACCCATATCGCGAAAATATTCAGAAAGTGTGATGCCTTAATAAGACAAATAATTTTTAAAATACCAAATTCTGGTAAAGAATGACACTTACAAGTTAGATCTTCTTTACTTTAAATCTATAATGCTGGCTCTAATGGAAACAAATAACACAATAAAGTCCAGTTTTAAGCTCACAATTTTTACTTTGTACCAGCCAAATGACTACCAGATACATGGTTAATAGAATATACAGATATGATCATTCCCCATCCCCAATGTTGAATTCAGTAACCTAAGGTTAGGGTTCAGGAATCAGGATTAAATGTAACATATAGTAAGTGTTAAATGTGACATGTGATTAGGTGTAAAGGTTAAAGACATCTTAATTTTAGTGCCAAGGGCTATACTATTGTATTGAATGCAAGTATAGTAAAACATTTTGGCAGTCAAGAAATGTAAGTGACTTCTATAGCAGATATTTTTTTTCTTTACAACCTCTTTCAGTTTTGAATAATCAAAAGTTTTTTCAAATAGAGGTGTAAACTCCTGTGTGGGGTTTAACCCCTTATTAATGGAATCAATACATAAGCGAACAAAATCAGGAGTTTATTAGGGTAAGGTCATTTATCCCTATAGGCCCTATAAATGACCTTACCCTAATAAACTGTAGCAACCTGTATAAAAACATAGTAGATTCATGGAAGAATTAAGTATGTGTGGAATACGTATAAAAAGTTTTATTAAATTTTCTATTTTTGTTTTAAAAAAATCAGGCTCTGGACCATTGAGCCCTATGCACAATAATCAATATGGCAATTTTAATCGTTTTATTTCAATAAAACTCACCTGTGTAAATAGAAGCCTCTCTCGCAGCGACTGGCATGTTGGATGTATTAGCAACCAGCGTTGTTCTTTTCATAATTGACTCAGTTTTTCCATCAACCTCCATTGTAAGCTAGATGGTCATACAATATAAATCCATTTACTATTCAGGTTTTTATTATTCATATTTTACTATATTTCACATTTTTCACACTATTGCAGATCATTTACTATTGGCATCAGCAGAATTAAAGATTCTGTGAAAAGATTAATAACCTTTCATTGTAAGGGTCACTAAAAACTTTGTAGAGGGGCTTATTTTATTGGTAAAGAATGCACATCATCTGATATTGTCTTCTTCAAATTCTGAATATACAGGGAGTATACTTTATTGGGCCTGATTATGTACACAATGTGTAAAAAATATTTATAGATATCTCTTATAATGGTGCTATAATATTTCTACCAGATTTTGTTTCCTTAGAAAAGAGATCAGCAACCTTTGGCACGCCAGATGTTGTGGACATCTCCCATAATACTGGCAAAGGGGAGATGTATTTGAGAACATCTAGAGTGCCAAAGGTTGCCTACCCCTGCTTTACAATGTTTTCTTACCTCCGGAAAATCTCTTAGGACTTCAGACATCTCATTTCCACGCTCCCCACAACCGACATACACTATAACATCACTATTGGAGAATTTCGAGAGTGCCTGAGAGATCACCGTCTTACCACAGCCAAAGGCACCAGGGATTGCCGTGGTTCCACCCTGTACACACCTGTCAAATTCATAGAAAGTTTATGCAACTTTTCATTCTCTCAATTTAATACCAGGTTATGTATTTGTGTATGTGTCCTGGTTTCTCTCTAAAGCTGTATACTTTTATAGTTCAATCAAAATATACCCTTTTTTCAATAGCATTTGTAGTGTTATATAATTATTACAAGTCTTAAATGTTCTTACGGGAAAAGGGCATCCAGAACTCTTTGACCAGTGAGAAGTGGGAAATTGGCAGGAAGTTTCTCGGCTGTTGGCCGAATCTGTCTAACAGGCCAAACCTGAACCATTGAGAGCTTCTCCTTTACACCTTCAAAATCTAATTCCATCACAACATCCTAGGATAAGGAGAGAAAGACAGGATAGCAAAATATTATTAGGTACTATGGGTTCAGCAATAGCTGGCATGTTCTGCTGGACTCCCCTCATCTAGGGTGCACCCAGATCTTCGCATTATGGATAATATCGCTTAGTGCAGGCACCTATTTTTGCAAATAAGGCTTAGTGCAGGCACCTATTTTTTTTTCTCTACAGAGCTCTATGGAAACACCATACCCTTTCCCTCACCCTCAAATACAAGAGCAGTGGCAGAAATACACGGAACAAGACCAAGAAACTAAACAGCCATTTACCTTGTATTTAGAAGATTAAAGGACCTTAGTGTTTATCAGAACCTAAAATGTTAATATTGTGTTGAAACTTTAGTTTCTGCAATATGTAATTTACCAGCAGTCATGGAACACTGATTATGCACAGTTTTATAGAGTATACTTATAGTATATAGTTTTATTAATTTTAGTGAATCTCACTCAAAGAATATATCCCTTGTTTTTTACATGCATTACAATGTTTTACAAGTCAGAATAGGATCATATGATTGCACTGGTTACAGCTTGTGCATCATGTCTACAATTAAGGAAACTAGGAGGAAAACAAAGTAATATTCAGCACATATAAAAATCCCCTTTTTCTCTACGCAAAATGCACCTACCGGACACATTTGTCAATGCAGTTCACGCCCTATACACAAATCCCAGAGCGCAGACACTGATACCTGGAACATCACCATGCACCTTTGACCTCAAAAATGGAATGCGACAGGGCTGCCCCTTATCCCCCCTTTTATTCATACTAGCCCTTGAACCCTTACTACAACTCATAAGGGAACACCCAGGGATAAAAGGCATAAGAGTAGCGACGGAGGAATTTAATGTCTCGGCCTACGTCGACGACATCCTGCTAACCCTAACTGACCCGGAAAACTCAGTACCAAGCCTCCTCGACCTATTAGAAGCATATAAACATGTCTTGGGGTACAAGATAAATGTTGATAAATTGGTGGGCATGCCCATCGGGGTACCTGACCCGGACACCAACTGACTGGCCCAAACCTATAACCTGAACCTTAGCCGAAGACCAATTAAATACCTGAGCGTCACACTCACATCCAACCCCAATGACTTATACGCTGAAAATCACAAACGCTTGATGACAACCCTGATGAAGGACCTAGCTAAATGGCACGAAAAACCCATATCGTGGATATGAAGACTACACAGTGTAAAAATGAACTTACTACCGCGCCTCCTGTTCCTCTTCCAGGCACTACCGGTAAAGGTCCCCAAACTGCTATAGACAACTTTATTTGGGCCGGGAAGAGGCACAGGATTGCGAGACAGACCCTGCACACCCCCAAAAGCAGAGAGGGATTGGGACTTCCCAACCTTCACACCTACTACCTATCGGCACAATTAGCACAAATAATAGAGTGGCACTCACCGCCGGATACCCACAGGTGGGTTGACCTAGAAACACTACTTATGAGCACGGACCTCCTGCAATTTTGGATATGGGTCCCCAAACCTGATAGACCAACGACCCACACAACCTGCCCAGCAATCCTGAACTCGATCAGGATATGGGATTCTATAGCCCACAAATACGCTCTAACACATCCAGTATCACCACTCACATCATACCTATGCAACAACGCATTCCTGCCCAGGCTGACAGCTAGGGACTTCAGGGGCATTGAAAACACTAGGTGTGCAACGATACCACCAGCTATAACAAGCAGGCACACTCAGAACCTTCGAAGACTTAAATACACTAGCCCCACTAACCACTAAAGATCACTTTAGGTACATCCAACTCTGGGATTTTGCTGGATGTGCACAAGTACGGACAGCTGCCAACGCCAAGCTAACCTTCTATGAAACACTATGCATGTCTAATGGACCACATACCGGCCTCATCACACTCCTTTATACACAACTAAGCGCACCATCGGATAAGACCTACACCCCCGCATATGTCACACAGTTGGAAACAAACCTACAACACACATTAGAAGGGGGAGAGTGGCAGGACATATGGGAGGCAGCAGCAAAAGTATCCATATGCATGCTACACCAAGAACAATGCTACAAAACACTTATGAGGTGGCACACCACCCCGGTTAACTTGTACTGCATGTGCAAAACACCTACTGATACATGCTGGAGAGCTTGTGGTGGACCTGCCCTAAAGTAGCGACCTTTTGGGAGGATGTAGCCTGACTATTGACAGCAGTGCTATGCAGACCAATAAGACCGGACCTGGACATTCTTAATAGCTAGTCCTGTTGACGCACTATCCAATGAAGAGCAAAAATTGTTCAACAAAATAAATCTGACCGCTAGGAGAGCCATGGCACTACCCTGGCTGCAAATTGACATGCCACAAATGGAGAGGGTCATCCACAATATAAAGGAGGCCCACCTCATGGATAAACTAACAGCACAAATCAGAGATACCTACTCATTATTCCTCAAAACATGGGAACCATGGGAAGACTATAGTAACCGCTGATGACCACACCGACGCAGTGTCAAATACTACTCACAAATTCCTGGCAACGACCTCAAGTGCCGCCCACCACACACCTGCGGAGCCCACAACCCATCCAACCCCCCATCTTCCCCCTCCTCCTTCCCTCCACCCTTATCTCTTTATCTCTCTATACTGACCTACCTACAGGTCACTTCCCAAAAATGTTCATGCTGATACGGGGTATATATGACTAGTCTGAAAGTACATAAATAACAATATGTAAATCCCACGAGCACACAAATTCCATTTGTGCGACTTCTGATCTCCGACACCGAGCAACGGTCAAAACCCCAACCCTAAAAGGAGACCAAACTCACAGACAAGGTGGACCTACCCACCAATCTACACTGCAATGTATGGCAAAAAAATCAGTATTGTTAACATTTACTATCGCACTATACATTTGTATAATGACACCGACTATCAATATATATGTTTGTATGCATTATAACAAGTATTTGTACAACTAAAAACGCTTATACCCTACCTGTTGCTGGAAACATTTGATATGCATGAACCGATAAATAAAGATTTAAAAAAAAATAAAAAATCCCCTTCTTCAGCTTTAGAATGGGATTCCTGCACTTATACTGTAGAATTTCACAAAATGTATCACCTGTCATCCTCATCCTTTTTTTTTTCTTTTTATTGCTAGTGGTTTTACTAGGGTTGGTGTCACTCTGTGCGGTAAATCATGGTGTAACCCACATAAACTAGTGACACAGGCACACACATAGTCATGCACTGACACTGAAAGGCACATACAACAAGACATGCACAGCCATAGAGACATGCACAGACAAAAAAAAAATTAAAAAAATCCTGGCCCACTCATATGCATGACTCTCTACTCACACGTTGATAGACGAGCAGGGACATGCTGCAAATCTCTTTGATATCAGCGGCAACACGGATTGTCAAATTTCTGTCTGTTATTAACTGCTCTGTGCCGCTTTCCCTGTTAGGTCTGCTCTGTAAGTCTCAGCAGCTTCAAGCCGAAACTCACAGAGCAAACTTGGCAGAGAGAGCAGTGATTCTGCAATCCAGGTGTCTGTGGGGCAGACATTTATGGCTAAGGTGATTGTGTCACCAGGTGTGGTGCGCATCCACCTACACCCGACTTGTGATACTACTGCTAGCCAGACAATATTAGGAAAAAATAAAGTATGTATAAAAGCCTGATAGTGGAGCCAAATGCGCATGCGCGACCAGAGCCGCGCACACATTCAAACCGCCCATAGGAAAGCATTACTCAAAGCTTTCCTATGGACGTCCAACGTGAGTTCAATGCGATTTTCACACTAAGAATCGTAGAAGCAGCCAATAGAGGGAGACAGCCACTAGAACAGGCATAGGCAGCCTTTGGCACTCCAGATGTTTTGGACTACACCTTCCATAATGCTTTGCCAGCATTATGGGTGTAAGAGCATTATGGGAGGTGTAGTCCAAAACATCTGGAGTGCCAAAGGTTGCTTATGTCTGCACTAGAGGCTGGATTAACCCTGCAATGTAAACATAGCAGTTTCTCTGAAACTGCTATGTTTTCACCTGAAGGGTTAAAACTAGGGGGACCTGGCACCCAGACCACTTCATTGAGCTGAAGTGGTCTGGGTGCCTATAGAGGTCCTTTAACCCCTTAAGGACACATGCCATGTGTCATGATTCCCTTTTATTCCAGAAGTTTGGTCCTTAAGGGGTTAAGCAGGTAAGCAGAGACAGAAAATTATTCATGGACAGAAACACTATAGGATCAGTAATACAAATGTGTATTCCTGACCCTATAGTATTAAAAACACTTTTTAGGTGGCTGACTTCTCCTTGGGTAAAAACTCGCCTTTATCCCAATGCCGCAGGGCTCCACTGGCGCTGGCTCTGCCACCACTTAGCCTCCATGGCTGAGATCATCAGAATTGACAATATCAGCCAATCCAAAGGTTTCCCATAGGAAAGCATTGGGAGGCAAATGAGCACCCGTGGCTAAATGCCACACTGGCCAATCAGCCTCTCCTCGTAGCACTGCCCCAGGAAGCACTTCTAGTGGCTGAGTTGAGTTGTGTGACTGCCACTACAGGTGTTACTAGGCAGTAATGTAAGCACTACCTTTTCTCTGGAAAGGCAGTGTTCACATGAAAATGCCTACAAGCACGTACTATACTCACCAAAACAATTACATTAAGCTGTAAGTCTTACAGGATTGAGAGTTTGCAATTAAAGATGTTTAGGATACCTACCGAAATGTCATAGTTTCCTGGAGGTGCAATATAGGTGACTGTCCCACAACTGCGAGGAGGAAGCATAATTTTGTGTTTGATGAGCGAATTCTCCTGCACAAATCCATAAATGTCCCCTCCAGTCACATGACTCCCAGCCTGCAAGAAATACATTTATCAGGTGTATGTAAATTAATTAACATCCTGTTAGCTGTTTGGGGGTTGAACCAACTTCAAGCTACAACTCCCTAAACCCATGGAGGGCAATGGAGTAGTTGCACCATCCTGGACTTGGATGGGATCGCACGCTGTATCAAAACAAGATCAATAACAAATGTTATGTCCTTTACATTGAAGTCCTTTACATTGAAGTCAACAAGTTCTAACTGTCTATAACCACAAAAAATGTTTTTCCCATGACATCTGTTCGTGGCAGTAATCATGTTTCCATCTCTCATGATGATTGAGAGGGAAGCTGATATATGACTATATTAATTATGGGATAGAGGCTAAGAATAACACGATTTGTTGTGATAACCTTGTGACCATTTACAAGTTTTTTTTTGGCCTTATTCTATGTTTTAATAATACAACTGCTTCAAGCTTGGAACTACAAAAGTTAAATTTTCTACATTAAAATGGAGAGTCTGAAAATACATATTACATTTTTATGGGTGTACCATTACATGGGATCAATGCTATGTATTATGAAGTAATTTCTGCAGGTGACATGCATGCTCTCACTGTAATCTTACCCGGATATTTTTATCTGGAACAAATTCCCATTTGATATCCCGTGACAAAGCATTTATATTGATACCACGAGGAATATAAATGCTCTTTGTGAGGTCTGCAATGTCTTTAAGAGGTCGCTGGATTCCATCAAAGATGTTTCCCATGATTCCCGGTCCAAGTTCCACAGAGAGGGGTTTTCCTGTTCTCAAAACTGGATCACCCACAGATACTCCAGCTGAAAGGGCCAAACTCAGGAAATGTACATTTAAAATGTCCCCCTTATACTGGGAAAAAATGCCTTTAAAACCTACATAAAACACATGGAATTTACTACTCAAGCTCTTTGTCATCAGGTAGGGTTATTCACTTAAATGAACGTCAAATTTTAGGCAAAAAATTAAATAGAATTTTAAATTGCAATTTTAATTTAGTGGAATTCCCAAAAGTTTATACTTTTGAATAAAAGTTTGCTAGAGAAGTCACATTTCACCATATCACTAGTACTGTCTACTGAAAGTTTTAACATGTGAGAATGCAGCTTAAATAATAATAAATGCAGATAAAGAACATTGAATACACACTGTGAAGAAAAATATTATGATCCTTAGAGGGTACTATTCTGTGCTATTTATAGTAGTCAAAAAGTATTGTATCATGAAAACACATTTTATCTTTGGATATAAATACACATGCTTCTATATGAAGACCATTTTTAAAGGAAATAAGCATTCCAGTCTGTAGTTTGAGAATTACTAAATAGGGCTTGTCTTTAATTATCTAAGTGGTCTAATATTACTTAAAGGGACACTATAATCACCAGAACAACTACAGTTTAATGCCCTGGTGTCTATAGCCTCTCCCTGCGTTGTTTTGCTGTAAAAAATGCCTTTTCAGAGAAAAGACAGGGTTTACGTTGCTGCCTAGGGACATTTCCAGGGTCAGTCACTCAGATGGCCTCTAGAGGTGCTTTCAGGGTCAGTACTGCACAACATGCAGCACTGACGTTCAGTGTCTCAATGCTGTGCATGGAGGCACTGAACGTTCCTATGAAGAGATGTTGATTGGCCAGTATGGCTTTTGGTTCTGCCACCTCCCTCCCAGCCCTGTCTCCTTGGCTGCGATCATCAGAATTGATGATATCAGCCAATCCAATGCTTTTCCTGTGGGATAGCATTGAATTGACTTAGATAGTCAATTCTGATGATGACAGCCAAGGAGGCGGATCAGGAGCAGGACCAGTGCCAGCTGAGTTGCACGGTGCTGAAATAAAGGTGAGTTTTTATCCTATTTAAGGAGAGCAAGGGGTGGCCAGCGAGCTAAAGTTCTTAAGAAACGTGTATTTCTGACCCTATAGATTCTTGTCTAGACGTAGTGTATTTATCATGAATCATTGTTAGCCTGAGTACTGTTCATTAAGATTTTCTCCTGAAGTTAAAATGCTTACGGAACCTATGAGCTATTTGGCCAGACTGATGTGAACCCACAAGTTTGGAAAGGATACATGTTTCTTCATAGACTTGGACAGTTGCCAAATCTCCTTCTAGCCGAATAATCTCTCCTACAAGCTCCGAGTGACCAACACGCACCAGCTCGTACATCGCTGCTCCTGCCATCTGTGATGCTATAACCACTGCAATGTAACCACACACATAGTTTACCTTGCATTATCATTAACATACACGCTAGTGTATAATCTCGCAACATTGCAAAAAATGCATTATTTGTCATCTACCGGATCAATGTGGAAGGTTAATAAACTTTTATATTATATACACAAACATTCAGTCAGTTCCCTTTGTAGGACTATGTATAAATCTGCATACTCCTATAAAAAGAATTATGTATTTGAGATTATGAGAAATTACAGTCATGGAGGGGTTCTGAAGACTTCATAATAAAACCATGAGACCATAGGGGGAGTTGTATATACATGTGTTCAGATCCCATTGATGGCAGTTCCGAAAAAAATCGGGGTTAGGGTTAGAGTGAGGGTACTGTAGGTTAATGTTTTATGTTGTGTAGCGGTAAATGTTTAGTGATCAAGTAGGGTAATGTAGCGTGTACGAGTGAAGGGCTTAAAGGGAGCACTTTATGACTGCTGCACACACAACACAATGTTTTTGAAGTGACAATACCAGGTGGCAACAAAATTAAGCTGTTGTCATTAAAATGGCACCAGGTTCTGCTTGGGAGTGCAACTCCTACTAATATGAAGCAGATCATTCAGTCTCCAGATGCAAGGAAGTGGTAACTGCAATAATTGAACAGATGGTACCCCCATCAATTTTTGGGGGAAATTTCAGCTGCCCAAGCATTCCTTCAGGAATTGATCTTCTGAGATCCTTGTATGTATACCTGGACCCGATACGCCGTGGACATATCCCAGCATACTCTCCCTCTCTTCATCAATGAGCTTGGGTAGCTTTGAAAAATCCATGTTTGCCCTGCAAAAAATGAAATGTAGTTTAAATCTGATTACCCCATGTTTTCATCCCTTCATGCGCTTTAATATAAAAGCTCTTTGTTCTGGGGTGCCTATCCTCTCCCACAGACATCTTAGTTATAGGATTCACAGAATGGTATTGCAGGAGCTCTATATTGGTATGCAGATTCCATCCTACATAGGGCTGCCATATCCACCATTTCCCTGGACACAAAATCTCATCATGTTGATTGGCGGCACATGACAATTTTGCCCTTTATTATGGATAATAAATATGCTGCAGGATTCCAGATTGATTTACTACCTGCAGCATATGACTTCTACATACTGCAAGGCAACACTTTCTGTATGTTTCCCATTATTTTACATAAATGATGTGTGTCCTCGAAGACATGGTGGATATGGTATCCCTACTCATATATGATAATGTAGAATCTCAGTTTTTAGAAATATTTTCTCTCAATTTAACAGAGCTCATTTTGGGGTTCTTCTCTCCTTTACACTGTAAAAGTGGGTTATTTTTGTGATAATGGTTCCCTCACGTAACAAAACACGAATCTCCTTGCATTGTGTTACCCTTACACTTGCCAAGTCCACGCCGGGCTAATGTGGATCCTGCAGGAATCCAGTCCAGTTCAGTACACGCAGGTTGTGTATGTGCTTGGCTTTTCTGAGTTTTGTGCTAAACATTTGTTCATTTATCATATTAACCATTTCTGATTCCAGACAGGCTCTAGCAAAATTTTAGTGTCTGTTTATATTCTCTGCCTGTGTACACAATTATATTCCTGAATAAAAGGATGTTTAAGCAAAAAGATATGTACTCCTAAATCAAAGGTGATCAAACAGTCTCTAGAGGATATTGAACTACAGCTCCCATGATGCTTTGCCAGCCTCAAAGATTACATGTTCATTTGAATTATAGCAGCTTGGCATATACTTTTGGCTGTGCAAAACTTGATAACCCATACACTTCTTTAAATAAAAATAAATAAAAAAAACCCTCTAACATTCACTGATATAAAGTTACATTTATAAACCACACACCCTAAAACATGCACCCACCTAAAACATGCACCAGCTGCATTAAAGGGTAACAGTCGCTTCCCAGAAATGTTAAAATTATGTTTACTTACTCCCTGTATTTATTAAGTGTCTTTGTGATGTGTAAAAAAAATAAATAAAGTTAAATGGAGTTCTACGCCTCTTTATCCTACAACTAGGGGCCTCCATCTTGGAACCCTGTCCGAATTCACTATAAATGTTGCTCTTTTTGCTACCGAACATATTTAATTGTGGCGAAATTTAAAGTTTCACCTCTTTTGTTACTTGCAAAATATTTGTTATTTAAAGCAAAAAAGCACAACATGAAGGTTAGCACAAAGGAGTGATTATCTAATGGTTTATTAAATTATTGAGAGAGGAGTGACGGTTTAAGAACCTATGCCCACAGCAATGCTCAAACTGTGGGTTATGAATTCTAAAGGATTTAGCATAATTACACAGCACATAGCCATTTTAAATGTTTTCATTATATTATTATTATTATTATTATTATTATTATTAAAGATTATAGAGAACATTTGGTTGTGGGAGACTTAGGGCTGGGGGATACCTACAATCAAGTTGCTGTGGGGTAGAACTCAACAGTCCAGTCCACAGGAAATCTTGTGGCCACGAGGGTCAGAGTACACTGTTGCCCCCCTTTACCTTAGGAAATCAGTGTTAGAGTATGTGAGTATATGGCTGTGGAGGGGCAACTCACTCCTAGAGCTCTCACCCCATCATTGCATATATGTATATATACATACTTCCTTTCTGAGATAGACCTGTTTTTTTCCAAAATGGTTTGACGCCAAGAAAGAGGACAACTTTTACACCATAACAACTACAATGTGGTGCAATGATTATGATGTTAAGAGTGTGCTTTGTCAATTAAAAAAGCAGGCTATTCACTAGACTAGACAGTGCCCTGTAGTGATGTTCGAACCCACTTGCAAAATACAGATTAAGATAGCAGTAACCAAAACACAGATTAAAACTATTTTATATGTAGCATTGATTCAAATTATTTCAACATATACATACGTAACACATTTTTTATTCTGATTTAGATGTTGCAAATAGCCCTTACTATGAATATATATATCATATTCTGACATTCAATTTGCTGTAAAACAGGTTAATTTGCATCAATCACATTCAGTTTTTAGTGTATGGACAGGAAATGTAATCAGTACAAAATATAAATATAGGTAATCTCCACCCATTAGTCAGGCCTTCCAGATTCCTACAATGTTTACGGTAAATGCCAAATCCTGCTCGGCTTGTTTGCCGTTATTGGTATAAACAGGGCTCCTTGAGAAAAACAACTGTGTAAAAAAGCAAACAAGTGAATACTTTTCTCTCTGTTGATTTTTTCATTTACACAAAACAACCAATATATTTACCCGAGTGTGAACTGTCAGGAATTCAAAGTGATTTAAAGGTGACTTTCAAATGAATGAATCCAAGTGAGCTATGTTTAAATTTGCCCATTTTGGCCTATAATTTGAAATTTACTTTGAATTCATTTTGAAATTCAGACAAACTACAGTTTAGTGAATGGATTACTCACTAAATTCTAAACTGTACCAAATTTTAATCTGAATGGCAAAATCTATTTAGCAGGAACATTGCCTATTTGGGATTCAAATCCATCTGTCCATATTTTTTATCCGAATGTTGTCCATGTTGATTTGTCTAAGCGTATTATTGTTATTTTATTATTTATATAGCGCCAGCAAATTCCGTAGCGCTGTACAATGGGTGGACTAACAGACACGTAATTGTAACCAGACAATGGACGCAGAGGAGTTGAGGGCCCTGCTCAATGAGCTTACATGCTAGAGGTAACTGCTCCACAGCAATAACACTCGCATTAATGTGTCTTTAATCTACAATTAACCCCTTAATGACACAACTTCTGGAATAAAAGGGAATCATGACGGAATATATCCGTCATCTGTCCTTAAGGGGTTAATATACTTAGAAATCAGTCTGTGTAAATAAGATACATTGTTCTTCTTCTAAATTACCTTTCCATTGCATAAATTATTATTGAGCCACCTAAAATTTGCAAGAACAGCCCCACCCCTGGTCACACCCTCACTCACACCCTAAAATTAAAGCATTCCTCTTTTTCCATTTGAAATGTTTGAAATGTTGGGCATATGCAAAAGTTATGAAAAAAATACAGGCTTTAATAAAAATAAAAATACAAATTGTTATATATATATTTTTAAAATTACAAGCTAATAATTTAATGTTTGGGAAATTCGAACTCAACCTATTTTGTTCTTCAGCTGCCTGATAGCCATGTTTAGCGCTTAGAAAACAAACAAACAAACAAACAAAAACTCCCCAGACTTTAACATTTCCAGTTTAATCAGTATTGTGTCAATGATTACATGAGTTTCAACCACTTGGAGCTGGAACTTTTAACCCATAAGAAACTAGTCTAAGCAGTCACATGAGGAACTGCTACTGCAAAAAAATAAAAATAAAAAAATGCATGGGGTTTATTTACTAAGCAGTGAATTACATTGAACTGAAAACCATTTAAAATTTGGGCCAAAATAGACAATTTGGTTAAAAATAAATAAGTAGCAGATTTCATGGTAGCATAGCCAAACTCATTATCCTTTTTTCCAATTCTACATAATTCTCTATTTCATAAATAAAACTTTCAAGTAGACCTCTATTTATAAAGAAAAATCAGTAACATATCTGGGACAAAGTGCTAAAAGTAGATCCTGTGGAATGTTGGTACGGATTGCCCAAATGTAGCCACAGATCACGCAACTCCAGCAGCTAATGTAGGTTACAGTATATGTTTAGTTCATTCTAATCCATGTTGTGAATTAAATTAAAGGAGAGCCACAAATAATGCCTAGAGAAGAGTTTTGGTATACATCAACATTCCTAAACTAAAGAAGCAACATGGGGGTACATAAAAATACACAAACTAAAGCGGTAACCAGGGGTACATATAAAGATATCCAAACCAAAGCAGCAGCTGTGGGTATGTAAAGATACTGAAAATCCAGAATAATTTTCTAAATATGCCAAACCTAGTGGAATATCTAATCAATTACATAATGTACCCAATCCAAGTTTATTACTTGCTAGATATTTTACAGGTGGGTTTAAAACCTAGAACCAGATGTTAAAGGACTGAGACTTTAAATACATTGTTGCTCACCTTTTTGATGTCCTCTATCCAATGTCCTGGAGTCCCCCTCTCTTGCTCTCACTACCACCTTATATAGGGCTCTGTTCTGCTGTGACTGGGGAGAGATGGGGATCTCTTTCCCAAACCAGTTAGTTCTCACAAATGTTTGTTATGTGTTTGCTGAAGGTGACATGAAGGTGACTTGAAATGGTCCAACGTGTACTGTAAACATGGTTTGTCCTGGTTCTCTCTTCTGCTATTCATTTTCTGTAAAACAACCAATATATATTTATTTTATTCCACTGTCAGTTGTAGGCTTGTTGGATTAATAAAAAAATATATATTTAATGGAATAAAGGGTATGGATTTGTGTTTCACTTTTACATTGCCAATGTTAAAATATTGACTTTAAAAAGGCATGTGCTATACTTTATACTACCACACTGAACATAGTACAATAGTACCATAGTATAGTGCTATTAATGGACATCACTACAGCTTCGGGTATACTTGTGATGTGTAAAAACACATTAATGTCTAAGAATTATAGGAATTACAGTCGACAGCATTTAAAAGCATGTACCCCGTTATCCCCAAGCCCCTTTTAAACTAATCCTACATCTCCTCAACACAAAACTCTTTCGTAGTTCAAAATCTGCCAATGCTCTCCTCTTCGGGGACTCTAGGGACAATGTATAAGGGGGCATATAGGATATTACAGTCAAAACAGGGGGGGCACTATAATCTTCACTGGAAGGTGGGGTAACTTGCGGCCATTGACTGTCTGGCCCCAGCATACTGTGCATGCTGGCATCGTTCAACAAATATGCACCAAATTTACATTTGCTGGCTAATGACACCAGTTAAACTTTAATCTTTCAAGTGTTTAGCAGATACCTCCCATATATATATTTATGCAGGATTGCTATATTTAAGGACGCTATCTACTAAACAGTGCACTGGTATCCTTAAATATAGAAATCCCACAAGGGTATCAATTAAGGGAGTTTTCAAGAGCTGAAAAATCAAATTTGAGAAAAGCCCCTTTTTTAATTTTGATCATCAAGTTTAGTAGATATCCCCCTTTTTGGTATCTTTATGTGGTATTGCCATATTTAAAGCCACCAAATAAGGAAACAAACTACTAAACACATTGTCATGCACACACAGACAATCATATACACACATAACCGCAGATCTAGACATACACAATCACAGACCTACACACACAAATAATCATAGACATACACACAATCCCAGGCATACACACAATCCCAGACATACACACATACTCCGAGACAAAGACACACACATTTGATTATTTATTAACAAGTCAACCAAGCCTCCCTACATTGCTCTCGGAGGGCTTGAGTGGATCTTCTCACTGGTGAACAATGGGGATAGTGGGATCACAGTGTACAATGTGTGACCTCTAGTGATGCTGATGCCTGGTGGAACACTACAGTGAGCTCGAGGGAACTGTGCAGGGAGAGCACAGTAAGTACTCACTGCCTATCTCGCCACCCATTTATGCCTGGCCCCCACTGGACACTATTAGATTGGGCAGAGTAGGAACCATCCATGTGGGAAGGCTGGTGTCTACATTGCCACGTTTAATTAGCAGCACTTGCACTCTAGGTGGGGGGAGAATGAATATCCAATGGGAGGCAACTCCTCTCCGTAGTGTCGCCATAGCATCCATACTACTATAAAGGATAATAATTATAAATTAGTGATCTCCCAAACGGTTCTCAGGCGAATAGTTCCTGGCGAACATAGCTTGTTTGCGTTCGCCACGGATGGCAACATGTTCGGTCCGCCCCCTATTCGTCATCATTGAGTCAACTTTGACCCTGTACCTCACAGTCAGCAGACACATTCCAGCCAGTCAGCAGCAGACCCTCCCTCCCAGACTCTCCCACCTCCTAGACAGCATACAATTTAGATTAATTCTGAAGCTGCATTCTTTCTTTTTTTTTGTATTAATATTATTTTTTATTTTTTTGTGTTTGTGTTTATTATACATTATCCTCCATAGCCAGTAACCTGTGTTTATTATACATTATCCACCCCATAGCCAGTAACCTGTGCTTATTATACAGTATCTCCCCACAACCAGTAACCTGTGTGTATTATACAGTATCCCCCCACAACCAGTAACCTGTGTTTATTATAAATCATCCCCCCATAGCCAGTAACCTGTGTTTATTATACATTATCCTCCCCATAGCCAGTAACCTGTGTTTATTATACATTATCCCCCCATAGCCAGTAACCTGTGTTTATTATACATTATCCTCCCATAGCCAGTAACCTGTGTTTATTATACATTATCCCCCCATAGCCAATAACCTGTGTTTATTATACATTATCCCCCCATCCCAGTAACCTGTGTTTATTATACATTATCCTCCCATAACCTGTGCTTATTATACATTATCTCCCCATAGCCAGTAACCTGTGTTTATTATACATTATCCTCCCATAGCCAGTAACCTGTGTTTATTATACATTATCCCCCCATAGCCAATAACCTGTGTTTATTATACATTATCCTCCCATAGCCAGTAACCTGTGTTTATTATACATTATCCCCCCATAGCCAATAACCTGTGTTTATTATACATTATCCCCCCACAACCAGTAACCTGTGTGTATTATACAGTATCCCCCCACAACCAGTAACCTGTGTTTATTATAAATCATCCCCCCATAGCCAGTAACCTGTGTTTATTATACATTATCCTCCCCATAGCCAGTAACCTGTGTTTATTATACATTATCCCCCCATAGCCAGTAACCTGTGTTTATTATACATTATCCTCCCATAGCCAGTAACCTGTGTTTATTATACATTATCCCCCATAGCCAATAACCTGTGTTTATTATACATTATCCCCCCCATCCCAGTAACCTGTGTTTATTATACATTATCCTCCCATAACCTGTGCTTATTATACATTATCTCCCCATAGCCAGTAACCTGTGTTTATTATACATTATCCTCCCATAGCCAGTAACCTGTGTTTATTATACATTATCCCCCCATAGCCAATAACCTGTGTTTATTATACATTATCCTCCCATAGCCAGTAACCTGTGTTTATTATACATTATCCTCCCATAGCCAGTAACCTGTGTTTATTATACATTATCCTCCCATAGCCAGTAACCTGTGTTTATTATACATTATCCCTCCCATAGCCAGTAACCTGTGTTTATTATACATTATCCCCCCATAGCCAATAACCTGTGTTTATTATACATTATCCCCCCATCCCAGTAACCTGTGTTTATTATACATTATCCTCCCATAACCTGTGCTTATTATACATTATCTCCCCATAGCCAGTAACCTGTGTTTATTATACATTATCCTCCCATAGCCAGTAACCTGTGTTTATTATACATTATCCCCCCATAGCCAATAACCTGTGTTTATTATACATTATCCTCCCATAGCCAGTAACCTGTGTTTATTATACATTATCCTCCCATAGCCAGTAACCTGTGTTTATTATACATTATCCCCCCATAGCCAATAACCTGTGTTTATTATACATTATCCTCCCATAGCCAGTAACCTGTGTTTATTATACATTATCCCTTCCATAGCCAGTAACCTGTGTTTATTATACATTATCCCCCCATAGCCAGTAACCTGTGTTTATTATACATTATCCCTCCCATAGCCAGTAACCTGTGTTTATTATACATTATCCCCCCATAGCCAGTAACCTGTGTTTATTATACATTATCCCCCCCCCCCCCATAGCCAGTAACCTGTGTTTCTTATCCCCCATAGTCATTTATCGTTGAACCTAGGCATCATGATGTCTTAGGCCGGCCCAGAGAGTGAGTGAGTGAGTGAGTGAATAATATAATATATATGTTCAGAAACATATTAGTAATATATGTAAATCGGGTTCAAGCAAAGAGGGTGAAAAGGTATTAAAGAAAAACACACTTATTGCATCAAATTTACAAAGCCAAACTTTTAAAAGCTTTCCTCATTTCTTTCTCGGGATGAGGAATATATCAGTTGTAGACTGAGGATTTCCATCTGCCCAATCTTTTAATAATATGCACTGGAGTGTCAGTGTTGAAGGAGACCGAAGCTGCCCCTATTCTAAATGAAAGACCCGAGACATGGATACAACCCAATCTTAGGAGTAGTGTTCTGATGTAGAAGATTAATTTAGCCGTAGTCAGAGGGATTCAGTGAGAGTAGTGGTGAAATGTGTGTGGCATGACTGAGTGTGGGTAAGTAAGAGTCAAGTATTTTAACTGGGCACTAGTTCTAGGTGGGATAAAGTGGTATAGCGGATGGATGAGTAGTTTGGTTCGTTTTAGAGGTTTGTAGAGAAAATATATAGTGATCATGATTTTTAGCGATATCCAATATTTTTAAGGTGGTCTCAAACAAACATAAAATGCTATATAAAATTTGTGGGAATATCGAATAGTCGTGTACAGTAAATCAGAGAGGGCTCAGAATATCGAACCATCGATCGGTAACCTGGATGAAGTAGGGGGTCAATCTGTTTTATTAAATACGCGGTAATAAGCTTTTAATGGGATAGGACGTTAGGAAAGGTGTGTGATTGGGATAAGTGGTTGTGGCTGTATTTACCTTATCCTGGGACCGACCTGGCTCCTAAGCTTGCCTCCACACAAGCCGCATGCGGCTTGATCTCCTCTTCTGGCTTAGCCGCGTGCACTGACCGCAGTGATCGGTCACGTGGCCCACCTGGCACTAGGAGCACGGCTCGAGTCACTAACTTGTTTTTAAAGGGGCAATGGGAGCCAAAAGTTGATTCAGGCTCCCATTGGCCCATGTCATTCCAGCACCCCCACACACGAACGTTTTGAGGGCGTAGGCATGACGTGGGCCAATCAAATGTTAAAGGATATTTAAACTTCCCTAGCCCTATCCACTTTGTCCTATCGTGGTTTCTGTGTCAGTACCCTTTAGTGCGTTCCTTGATCTATTTTGTTTATTTTGGTTTTGACCATGGCTTTGTTCTTGACTCTGAATTTATCTTTAACCCTTTCCTGTCTTGTTTGTCCGTGTGACTGATTACCATCTACCTGACTCTGGCTTGTTCTCGTTTTCGTAGTCTCTCTGTTACCATGACCTTGTCTCGTTTCTGATTACGCTTTATCTCTGTCTGACGTTTAGTCTGGCCATTCTAAGTCCAGGTAATAAGTTATATCCTAGTCTTGTCCCTTGCTATCCTAAACTCTGCGTGTTGGGGTATTACATCATGACATTATGATAGGACCATGGGCCCTGCAGGTTTAGGACAGCAAATGGCCTCCTTTGAGGCAAGATTTTAAGAACAGGATCACCGTATGGACCAGATTGCCCAGGCCCATCAGACACTTTTGTCCAGAAATGCTTATTTGGCCCCTGAGACACTGGTATGCGTACCATCTCAACCCGTACCTCCCATTCGAGAGGCATCTATCCTGACTAGAAATGTCCCGAATAGTTTGCTGGCGAATAGTTCCTGGCGAACATAGCTTGTTCGCGTTCGCCACAGACGGCAAACATATGCGATGTTCGGTCCGCCCCCTATTCGTCATCATTTAGTAAACTTTGACCCTGTACCTCACAGTCAGACACATTCCAGCCAATCAGCAGCAGACCCTCCCTCCCAGACCATCCCACCTCCTGGACAGCATTCATTTTAGATTAATTCGGAAGCTGCATTTTTTTTTATTATTATTATTTATTTATTTTTTAGACAGAAGTGTGTTATATTTGAGCATGCTAGGCTGAACGTGCATATATCATGGCTAGTTGCACTGAGGGTATGAGTATATAGCAGTACATTGTTGTGAAAGATGGCTGTCATGTTTAGGGTGTAGCTTGCACGTTATCAACTGTGTATTTATATCAGCAGCTCCACCACTAGTTATAAATCAAGTGTGAGTCGCCCCATGAGATGAGACTAGTGAATAACATAATACATGAACGGTTAAGGTAAAGGCATGTAAGGAACTACGACAATAAACTCTTTAGGAGGTGAAATAATGACATGTTTAAATACTTGCTACTTTACGATTAGTTAATGTGCGGAGAGCAGTTCATGTGATCAAAGGCATGGTGTGGAGGATCGGCTATAGTGGGACATGCTTGGCAGGCTGCTGTTAACTGCTTGTGCTCATCCGATCCCTTCTGGGCGCCAGGTGCAGACCCTGGGAGTCCCTGATACCTGGAACAACAAAGGCAAGTCTCTGGCTCAGTGCCGGGTTTGTGGCTTGAGGTGGTGAAAGCTTGTTTTGTCGGGTGGTCGGATCTGTCCCGGTGGTGCTTCACGTCCGGTGCGGGATTGTGGTGGCTTAAGGTGGAGGCGAGTGCTTGACGTGGGGCAGGCCCTGCATTTCTGTTTGTGCCTCTGGTCCCGTCTTCGACGCCTTTTGCGTTGGTGGATTTTAATGGGGACTGCTTCGCTTAGCTGTGGTGGAGCTTGTTGGGACTGTGGTGGAGCTTTAAGCAGCTATCAACAAGCGAATTTTGTCTGAATGTGTTTGGACGAAATTAAAATTTTGGCGGAGACCAAGACTAATAAGCATTAGAGTTAGCATTCCACCTGTGCGGACTTACAAATGCATGTAAAAGTTTGTATCTTGTAATTCCATTTTGTATTGGACTAATTTTGGAATGACAAGCTTTCGGTGAATCCCCCTTTCTCAATTCTAATTAATTTCTAAACAGAAACGACACATACAACTCAAAATTGAGTTGTGATACAGGGGTTAAAGTGACATGAGTGCAGGTAATACACAGGTCTGATCAAAGAAATAGATACCATTCTTACAGAGGGTTGCAAATATTTTGTGTAAGGATCACAGGGTGAGGGGAAAGAGAGAAAAATAAACTGATGTGCAAGAAATGGTACTAGAAAGGTGAGAGCTATAAATAAATGGTACAGATTAAGAATACGTGTACTTACATTTAAGAATAAATATATATGTACTTTTAATGAAATAAATAAACATACAGATAAAGCTTTACAATGTTACCCAAAAAAGATGCACTTTAACCCCTTAAGGACCAAACTTCTGGAATAAAAGGGAATCATGACATGTCACACGTCATGTGTCCTTAAGGGGTTAATGTATTCTTTGAATGAAAGATTAATCAAGAGATAACTGTAGACAGTGGGCTGTTGCCAAACGAAAATCTCTCCATTTGTTTACACTAAATGTAAGTGTAAAAGGAGATTTGGGAGATAAGAAAGCAGTTCATTCTTTGATATGTAGAGTGTTAGTTAGCAATAAACGATTCAGTGCATTAATGTAATAGTTAATTCTGCAATGTTTGCAGGTTGTGGAATTAGGCATTTTAGAACTTGGACCATTACTGCGTATCCCACTATTAAGCTGATACTCTGCCTCTGATGCTATTAAATGTTAATTTTTTAAAATATTTTTTATTTCATATTTTTACATAATATTACTTTAACTCAACATGTGACAACTTTTTTTTTAATGAAAATAAAAAAACAACTAAAGGCTAAACGATTGGCTTTTTTTCAGTTTTCCATAAATTTATGTTGAAAATATCCCTGTTACAGAGTATCAGTAGGAGTCACAAAAAAGCAGAGTGGAAGAGACGTTCAACGTTTTATATTACAATCAACCTTAATAGAATGTCTAGTGCTAATACAAAAACTGTTTCCCTATCTATACTGTTCAAGCGGGTTCTTGTTAGTGCTAGTCAAATTGGATAACATAAAAAAAATATATTTTTTGACATAAGAAAAAAAACATAAATAAAAATGAATCATTGGATCATGGAATCAAAGTGTAGGTTGGTAGTGGAAGCCTCTGAGGAGTATTCTTCCCGGAGACTACCAATGAGGAAAGATGATATATGCTAAAGATGGGGTGGAAGAAGTCTTCTTAGAGTGGTATATTAACTTGTAGGAATTTCAGCAAGGGTTCACAAAGTTTTCTGTATTGGGAATATCTGTGGGTGAGCGAAAAGCTTTTTTCCTCCATAATCCTAATAGACTAGATTTGTGGCTGTGAGTAAGTGGGTTAATAAAAAAAGACTGTAGTTTAGGTACTGGAGAGGAGCACAGTAAAAACAGTAGCGATTCATAGATGATAGGGAGCTGCACTCTTTTGACAGTCTGTATTAATGAGGCTATTTGTTCCCAACAGTTCTCTATTACTGGGCATAGCTGTTTGCGAGTGTACCTTTGAATTGGAGGCATCTACAACACACCACTGATGATGTCAGGAAAAATCTGTGTTTTTTTTCATCATATTGTTTGTTGAACAGTGGGATTCAAATTTTGTTAAGGCACGGTTAGCGCTTAGAGGTTCTGGTTTAGAATTTATAAAGTGAGATAGTCACGTGAAATGGAACGTTTAAAAAGCTGAGGTCTTGTCGCTTGATCTAATAATGATTACGGGTTTAATTCCATTAGCAGTAAGAGTGGAGCCAAAAGTGAAATAATTAGAATTATAAAATGCTTCATATGATCTCAAGCTTGTGCCTGGTGGGAATAATGGATTCAATGTCAGGGGATAGAGAGGATATTGGTAAGGGGATATAACAATAGAGCCTTTATCTTGTGTCCATAATCTTAATGTGGGCATAATAGTCTGGTGTGTGGAGTGATGTCGTAGTAAAGGTTATTCCGATTTATGCTCTGGGACAGTCTGAATTGGTATCTGTAAGATAACCATTGTTTGATTGGGTCCATCAAAATATTCTAGTTAGCAACACTGTGGTAGATTTCCAGGTTGGGCAGCCCGAGTCCTCCTCGTTACATGTGACGTGTAAAAATAGTGTATTGTAGTCTAGAATGTTTATTGGACCATATAAATGAGTTGAAGGTCTTTCGTGCGGTAAAAAAGGATTTTGGTAGTACAATAGTCAGAACCTGTAGCATATATAGGAACCTATGAAGCACATTCATTTTTAATATGTTCACTCTACAGAGCCATCCAAAATTGGGCATTTGCCAAGGTAATAAGGTCTTGTGACATTACTCATAATAATAGAGGAAAATTCAGCTCATAGAGTTTTGATAGCATGCTGGGAAGATGAACTCCCAGATTTGTAGTAGTCGTGGTGGCCCAGAAGAAAGGAAACATTTTTTAGGGAGATTTGTGTTGTTTTGTCAAAGTTTAATGCTAGTATTTTGCAAACATTTTTGCAGAATTGACCTGGAAATCGGATAGTCATTTATATATGGATAGCTCCTCAAAAAGATATGGCATGAAAACAAGAGGACCAGAAATTATACATAGAAGGTCGTCAACAAAGCCACTATTTTATATTCATTTTGTTGGATATTGGGATATATTTAATACATGGATATTGGGATGATCTCTAATTCCCTGGAGAAATGGCTTCATGATAATAACAAAAAGGAAGGGGACAAGGGACACCAGGTTAAAGAATTGGCCGTTAATTATGATTCTGGCACTTGGTATGGAGTATATTGCTCCTATCCATCCAAGAAAGACAATTGGGACCAAAACCCATAGATTGCAGAGTGGCAAAGAGCCGGGATCAGTCCACCCTGACATACACCTTCTTGATGTAGATAGAGAACAACAAGCTCTGGGCAGCAGAAGTTCATAAGAGGTCCAATAAGTTATTCAACTGTTATTTTTGGTCAGGGTGTGCTAGCCCCTGAAGTGGTTGTAGAAGGTTGGCCGGAATTTTGGCAAAAAAATTCAAATCAATGTTAATCAGTGAAATAGGGCAATAGCTTCCACAGTTAGTTGGGTCTTTCCCATGTTTAGGTATCAATGTGATGTGAGCCTCTAGAGCTGAGTGAGGTAGATGTTCAGAGGTCGTCAGGGAATTAAAAGATTAAGAAAATGTTCGGTAAGTATTGGAGCAAGTGTTTTATAATATTTGGTTGAAAAGCTGTCTGAGCCTGGACTTTTACCTATAGGTTAGTTTTTTGGTAGCTATTTTAAATTCCTCTACTTGGATAGATTCTTCAAATGTCTTTAGGACATTGCTAAGTATTACACATTTTACCCTGGAGTCGAGAAAATGGTTGATTTCTTCAATATAAGGAGGTGAGTCTCTGAGGTTTCGTACACTGGAGTAGAGGTCATGTGTGGGAGTAAATGTGAGAGTTCCCCCAAGGATTTTTAATACTTGCTGTGACGGACCGCCTGGGTACCATCAATCTCTGCTTCCTAGTATTTGCGAAAACCATAAGCACTGTACTGGAACACCATAACCACCATAAACCCCATGAACTGCCACAGAGTTGTTGGGGTCTCGCTACCCTCCACTCACCCTGGACCCAATACCAGGATCCAGCTTCCAACCTCTCCTAGTCCAGAGAGCATAGCAGGCACAGCTCTTATAAGAGCTAGTGATTATACTCAGGGGAGTATTGTGATATAGCAATTCCCAGAGTGAATATAGCAATCCCCAGAGTGAATGTAGTTCCCCAGTCCCCCAAACATGAACCAAGACTTCATGAAGGGGTAAACAAATCTCTCTTTAATGGGAGCCACACGTGCCCTTATATGACAATCCCCATGCAAGAGGTACACCCACATGGACCTTGTGGGAAACTGATTTGCAACTTCACAGACCCATAACAATAAGGTTACAAGGCACGACACTCCCACACACAGCACACAATCCCTCCCCTAGCACACAATCCCTCCCCTAGCACACAATCCCTCCCCTCTGCCTGGGAGACAATTGGATCAGTAACTGTACTAATTCTAATCCAATTATCTCCAAGCACAGAAAAAACATACTTTTTTAAAACACCCCAAAAGTACCCTAAAAACACACAAAACCCCACAAATGTTACATCCCCTGATCTGGGTGACCAACATATCCAAAAATCACCCAGATCAGTTCAGAGGTTCAGGAATTTCCTGGAAGTCTTATTTCTGACCCACCGTGCACATGGTCCTATGCCCAAAACAGTTCCAGGGAATCAGGGCTAATGGTCAGTCTCTCTGTCTGGAGTACAAAAGTACATAACTCACATGAACAGAGCTTTTTCAAAGTATTTTAGCCAGGTATTTTGCAGGGGCCATAGTCACAGGATAAGAAGCTGGCCAGCAGGCGCCTCCAAGAAGGTTCAGTTCGTCACACTTGCTTAATAGTAAATGGCCACACTTATCTCCTAGTGTACAGTAAAATCTTTTTGTGATTAGTAGTTTTCGTTTGATCTGAGTGTTTAGTGTTAATTGTAGCTCTGATCTTTTTTCTATGAGTTTATTGTACAAATCAAAGGAATGGTTGTTCTTGTGTAGATATTCAAGCTCTCTGATGTCTTGTATAAGGGATGCTGTCTTAGTTTCTCTAGTTTTTTTTTTTTGTTTAGAAGTTAGGCAATGAGGATGCCCCTTATCAAAAATTTGTGTGACACCCATGTTGTAGTGCGTGATAAAGACAGTGAGGAGTTCTCAATAAAATAGTGTCAGAGGGATTCCTGAATATTAAATCATTAAGATTCCATTGGAAATTTTTGCTTGGGAGGGAAGGGATCAGCATGGTAAGGGGTGTGTGATCCGACCTGATAAAGCCATAGGCACATGACTGAATCAGGTGCAAAAACCTGTGGGGAATAAATAGCATATCCAATCTAGAATATGTGCCTGTAGCTGGGCAATAGTAAGATTAGTCTTTCATGTGAGGATGAATTATACGCCAACTGTCAAATAGTTGATAGAAGTGATGAGAAAGTGCAAATATGGAACTTTTATCCTTCTTTTATAACCTTTTTGTACAAATTGTTTTTTTAAAAATAAAGATTGGGAATTAAAATCCTTTTTATCTGTACAATTTCTTCTCATACAGATAAAAAGGATTTTAATTCCCAATCTTTATTTTAAAAAAAAAAACAATTTGTACAAAAAGGTTATTGTGAAAAAGATCTCCAACAGGATATTAACAATATTGGCGATTTAAATAGGCCACAGCTATTGAATTATAAGAACAAGGATAAAAAAGAACCAAAAAAAGAACCAAACAAACAAATCCCTCTTATCTTTAATTATTGCAGCAACGTGGGCACTTTAAAAAGGATTGTAAACAAAAACTGGGCACATTCTACAACAGGATCATGAAATGCGAGATTTTTTAGGGGATAAACCTAAGTTCATTTTTAGGGGAGCAAGAAATTTTAAGCAAATTTTAACCTCAAACTATGTAGATAAAGAAAACAAGAATTCTAATTTTTTAACTAAGTGGTCAGAAACGCAAAAAGGTTTTTTCCACTGTGGTAACTGCTATGCCTGCAGAAATACCCATATAACTAAAAAAAAGAAAGTGGATTTTATTTCTAATATAACTAAAAAAACTTTTAATATTAATTCTTTTATTTCATGTGAGTCTACCAACGTCATTTATTTGCTGCAATGTACATGCGGCCTACAGTATGTAGGTAAAACTTCAAGACCGCTAAAAACTAGGATCTATGAACACATTCGAAATATAAAAATTGGGTTTTTAAATCATAGTGTATCTAGTCACTTTTTAGAAAGACATAACTCTAATCCCAATGAGTTGCAATTCACAGCAATCCATAAAATTGAAAATCATTGGAGAGGTGGCAATGGTGCTATGAATTTAAATAGAAAAGAATCAAACTGGATATTTGAGCTCCAAACATTATGCCCAAAGGGCTTAAACATTGATTTTGGAATAAGCTCAATTTTATAAATTTTCCCTTATGTGTGTGATACTATTAATTTATTATAGTTAAATTTGACATGTAGGTTTTATTATACTACTTTTACTTACCTGAATGTTTTTATTATATTTATTAAGATGTATGACACATATTTTTTTAATGACACCATTGTTAGATACCTTTATCTGATATTACTCTCTCTCTCTCTTTATATTTTTATGTAATATGGACTAATAATATGGACTTGGAGTGATAGGGTTTACTATCCTCCTTATTTATGATCTGGCCGTATGTGCAATCACCTATCCACGCCCCCCTCCGGTGTCACGTGATTGGAAGCTGTACCACGTGACCGGAGCAAAGCGAAACCGTAAATGAAATGAAAAACACACATTCTCTTGGAAATGACGCGCGGCCATCTTGGGAAGGTCGCACTCACCCGGGTCTGCGGTGGCTCCTTCTCTCCCTCTCACCGCCGAGGTCCGCGGCGAGCACGCCGTTGCGGCAAGATGGCGGCCGCCATGCGGACCCGGCGTGCTTGCTGCACAGGGAGGAGGAGGAGAGCTGCGGATCTATGAGGGAGGGACAGGTCAGGGACTATGTTGTAAAACAAGATGGCACTGAGTCCCTGACCTCTCTTTATAGCCCCTGTGTACCTATTTAAACCAAGCACACCTACCAGTCAGCGCTTGGTTATTTTGCTTGTCTTTGTATACCTGCCTATTGCCCTGATTTTCAGTTTATGTTCCTGGTTCCTGATCCTTGATTCCTTGATTGATTATCCTTGCCTGTTGCCAGACCTGACTCCGGTTTGATCGGCTTCTTTTGTCTGCTGCAGGACTTCGGATTATTTTCTTCATCTCCTGCTCCTGTTCTCTTGGATTCTTCGTTTGGCTTCTCCCCATTAAATGCCTCAGTGCCACCACAGACCCCTTTGGGCCCTGTCTCCACTCACAGGTGCTTCTGAGGGTCGTAATTGTAAGGGAGTGCTGTTCCACTGCAATTGGGGTCCATCACCTCTGCAAAATCCCCAGAGGGGTGTGACAAATATCTTCTGGGACTGAACCAGTACGGTATAGTTTGGCTCTACTCTATCTGTACAGATGTAGGTAGTTCTACCTTGTACAGGGGGTTCCTCCGTGGGAACTGATGTAATAAATGGTGAAGTTGAAGGTTTGCCGGTCAGTCTGTGGAGAGCAGGGATCTCCCTTCGCCTGTGTGCTGCCATAGCTGCTGAAGTTAGTACGGTAGTTCTCTGTTGATCTTCGTGTGAGGTCTTGACTCAAAGGTTCTGCTAATCCTACGCGTTTCGTAAGTCTGCGCTTACTTCCTCAGGGAATATTGTTGAATATCGGCTGCTGAAAAGGATTTTCTTTTATAGGTTTTATAGCAATTCCCTCCAATAACGAGATAAGGCTACGTATTGAGGGTCAGAAGAGGTCTGAGATGCTGGAACACCCAGCCTGGCTTTTATTGAGGTTACATGCAAATAGGACACTCCCAGGGGGAGGCATAAAATCACCAATCACACATCTGGTGCAACCCACACATTCCCTCCCCTCAGATAAACAGTTAAACCAATTATTACATACAATAAAAATACAGTTTTTACACACACACTGTAACTTTAAAACCATACATTCAATTTCAATTGCATATTCAGACTCAGCATACATCAAACATAAACACTTCCAAAAATCAGCCAAATCCCTCCAGTGGATCAAAAGTTAGCTGGAAGTCCTTTATGACCGACCGCAAGCACAATTTCCTGCCCAAAACAGTTCCATAGATTTGGGCTGTGCGGCCGGTCAATTTCATGCGGAAAAACGACTAAGTCCCATTTCGAACGGGACTTAGTCTCTGGAGCTGCAAGTTCAGTATGGGAGAAGGTAAGGGTTAGCGGTGTTCGGCAAAATGTGTAGCCGATTTTAGTTCCCCAGAATCTTTAGCATACACCGCTGACCGCATTCGAATGACTAAAATGGCCGCCGCCACGTGTTCGGCTGCCGAATGGCGGCCACCCAGCGCTCGGCAATTAACCTGCAGTAACCTCACAGCCTGGGAGGTAAATTGCCTGCACACTTTAACTTCTGGGTGGTCCGCCTGTGTGGTACTTGGTTCAGTAAGCCCTATTTACTGGACCAAGTGGGAGAGAGCCAGGGGCAAGTTATTTTACAGGTCTGGGGACATAGTCTTAAAGGGGTATTGTTCAGCAAAGTCACAATATGTCCCCAGACGGTTCTTAAAGGGCCATACACACCCAATAAATGTTAATAAGTTTTCAGGGGCACAATCTTCCAGGGGCCATAGTCATGAGGCAGGAGGCTGGCAAACATGCTTCTCCACAATCCAGGGAAGCAGGGCAATTTCTCATTTAAAGGGCCAGTTACAAATAGCGATTTGTAACAGGTTTCTTGTCCTGATTAACATGATAACTTTCGTGCAGGTGGAATGAATATGCAATTTGTATCAATCAGATTAGCTGCTGAAGTTAGTACGGTAGTTCTCTGTTGATCTTCGTGTGAGGTCTTGACTCAAAGGTTCTGCTAATCCTACGCGTTTCGTAAATCTGCGCTTACTTCCTCAGGGAATATTGTTGAATATTGGCTGCTGAAAAGGATTTTCTTTTATAGGTTTCTTGTCCTGATTAACATGATAACTTTCATGCAGGTGGAATGAATATACAATTTGTATCAATCAGATTACATATTGCAACATTACATTAGACAATCATACTAAATGGAAACTGCAGATACATAGTATATTGTTTAGACCACAAAGCTTATTTTTGTATACTGTATTCCTTATCCATATATATTTTGTTTTCTAAGATGTACTGAAAGACATTAGTATATATGTTAATAGCCTGACTGATTAGGAAGAAGTATCTGTATGTTGCGTAGCTGCTTATGTATTTAATAAAATAAAATAAACATATACGTGTTTGTTGAATTGTATCCTTCTTAATTGGAGATTAATCCTATTATATTGATTATTGTACCATCAAAACATTATTCTTAACCCCTTAAGGACACATGACATGTCTGACACATCATGATTCCCTTTTATTCCAGAAGTTTGGTCCTTAAGGGGTTAAGCATGATGCTGCTATTAAGAGAGTATAGAATTTGTGTAAATAAGTAATATTTCGGGGTGTAATTGATTGGTTTGGTTTAAAAAATTTAAATAAATGAATACAGTATGATTTATAACAATAAAAGTGAAAAATGGAAAGGGGATAAAGAATATATATATATACCCAAAATTTATGTGAATACTGGAGGGCTGACAAAGATGTATGGAAGTATATATCTAATGTTTTCCATCTATTAGAAGGTTGCCAGATCTAGGTCTTTATTTAGTCCTCCATTGTAGTGTGCCCATCTTGAAAATCCAATAGGAATCTCTTTGTCTCAAGAATTTTAGCCTATCTCCGCCTCTTTTTGTTGGTTGGATGATTTCTATTTCTATTTCTATTGACAAACTTCTGGGGTTTCCATTGTGTGCTTTCAAAAAGTGTACTGGGACTCCATGGTTGGTACATTTTCTTTTAATTGCCCTTATGTGTTAAAATTTTTTTAATTTCTGACATGTTCGGCCTATATACTGTTTGCAACAAGGGCATTCTATGAGGTAAACGACATATGACGTGTTGCAGTAAATTAATCTATTTGTATCATACTGTTTCCTTTCATTATTGTGATTGGAGGAGTCAGAGACACTAGTCAAGAGGGACGGGGAGAGATCAGGAGTGGACAGGTAGATTTGCGTGTCATCTGCATAGAAATGATATTGGAAGCCAAAAGAGCTAATGAGTTTACCAAGGGAGGCAGTATAGATGGAGAACAGTAGGGGACCAAGGACTGAACTTTGGGGGACACCAACAGAGAGGAGTTATAATTAGATACAAAAATAGGTAGTGGTTTGTTTTCCTTCATGTTAGGAGAAATTTCTGCTATTGATTTCTTATTTTGTAAAAGAGTTTCTCTATCCATTTTCCTGACTTCATTACATATTTGTTGGAGATGACAGTAATTGTAATGTTTTTGTACAAATTTGGTGGTCAAATTATTAAATTCATCCTCTAATTCTTTAGGTCTGCTACAATTTCTCTTGATTCGCATGTATTGGCTTTTGGGAATATATCGGATCCAACCTTGGTGATGTGCACTCCTGGCCTTGCAGAAATCCATTGCAGTCTACTGTTTTCCGATGGTTGCTGGTTTGAAGAGTGCACTTTTCATCCACAAAAATATTGAGATCTAAAAAGGTGATATTTGTGTTTCTTCCTTCGTGGGTAAATTTCAGGTTCATAGTGTTTGAGTTGGCATGTTGGTAAATCTAATGAGATCTTTTTCTCCTCGCCATATTATTAAAATGTCATTGATAAAATGCTTATAGAGAATTAGTTGGTCCTGAATTGGCCTTTTGTTCCAAATATATTGATGTTCCCACCATCCCATAGTTAAATTTGCATATAAGGGAGCTAGTTTTGTCCCCATGGCTGTTTCAGTGGTTTGTAAATAGTGTTGGTTCTCAAAGAGAAAGTAATTATATTCTAGGACAAAGCCAATGCCCTAAATAATACATTCTTGTTGGTCTTTATTCATTTTCATTGAATAGTTCCAGGAAGTGTTGAACTGCCTTTTTCCCCACATGTTGTGAGATTTTGGTATATAAGGCAGTGACATCCAGGCTTACTAGAAAACAATCATGAATCCATTCAACGTCAGGAATTAGTTGTAAAAGATGAATTGTGTCTCTAAGGTATGTCTATGTGGGTCACCATATGTTGTAGATGAAAATCAACATATGCTGATAAATACTGGTGAGTGACTCTATTCCAGAGATGATGGGTCTGCATGGTGGTTCTTTTTTAACCTTATGGATTTTCAGTTGATGGTAGAAGATAGCTGTCACTGTATTTTCTTGGTACAGGAAGCTAAATTCCTCCTGTGTGATTATTTCTTTCTCGTTTGCTTCTAAATGTAGTGAGAATAATTTATTTTTGTATTCTGAAGTGGGATTTTGTTGGGTTTTTTATAACTGGTAGGGTCGTCTAGCAATCTGAGTGCTTCTTTTCTGTAATCCTCTATATTTTGTATGACAATTGCTCCTCCTTTATCTGCTTCTCTGATTTGAATGTTCTCATTCTTTTGCAGATTTATAAGAGCTTCCTTTTCCTTCTTTGTCAGATTTGATTTGTACTGTTCATTTTTAGCACATAGATCTCTTATATCTTTCAACACCAAATCAGTATATACTCTGATATACTCTCCTTGTTCATGACTGGGATAAAATGATGATATAGGTCTGAATTTGGAGTGAATGACCTTAAGCGGTTCCAAGGGTGGTTCTTCCTCTGTTTGTAGGGATTCTAGTAGGCATTTTCCTTCTATGTCTCTAATTGATAGATCACGTGATAAGATTGAGGGTGACATTTAGATCTTCTCCTAAAATCAATATCCCTTCAGTAAAGTGTTCAACTGAACAGGGAAAAGGAAAGGGTAGCTGAAATAGAAGAGAGGGGTGAAAGAAAGAGAGGGAGGGGTAGGAAGGTTGAAGGAAAGGAGAAGGGAGGGAAGGGAAGTAGGGAGGAAGGAGGAGGAAAGGGGGGAAGGAGGAGGGTGGGGAGGGGAGATATGTGATGGGAAGTAAAGGGGATGAGGGTAAAAAAGGGTGGTGGTGAGAGAGACCCACGGACTGTAAACGTAATTAATGCAGTATAACAGTAATGTCTATAAGTAAGTTGGCTGAAGTATATACAACATTGTAGTGCACTGACAGGAAAATGTTTTGGCATTGTAAACTTTTAAATAATTGTATAAATGCTTCAAAGTCCCTGATAATAAGCCAGTACCAGATGTGGTCTAGGTCTCAAGCACAGGCAGTGACGATGCACTGCAATTCTTCCAGTTCCTTTAAATAAGAACTTTATTAGGACTTAATAGCATTTCAGGGAGTTGTTGGGCCACAAGTAGAGGTGGTTGGATCTATTATCTGCTTTTTGGATACATATGGCCAATGTTGCCTTTATGGTAGTTGTGAAGAGAGGTGAGGTTGGTATGGATCGCATCAATCCTCTACCTGTACTTTGGATAAGTTCAGGGCTCGGAGAAATGGTGTAACATCTTTCACAGATGATATAGAATGCATGGAACCTTTGTGGGCAATGATAAGAGTGATCACACTTATTACTGTTGCACAGATGGCTGTAATCGGCTTTACAGTTTGTTTGGCCTGGAGAGAGTCATCCATGACAGGTCTGAATAGATTTTGATCAGAGTATTGGGGAAAAGTAGCGAAGGTGAGGATTGACGTAGAGTGTACATAATATCCCTTTTAAGGGAATAGTAATGTAGTCTACATATCTCTTGGCACATCACAGGTACCTTTTTGTCATAATGACCAATTTGCCTGGTCCAGGAGTATGAGAGTAACAACAGGTTTGTCTAAAATCAAATTAAAGAATTCCTTCAGAACTTCATTAAGGTCTTTATGGATGTGCAGATTATTCAGCCGTCCAGGGTTATAAAGATCATTGATCTTTGGAAGGTTGAGAGGTAGATCTTTTATGCATCTACAACTGATTGTAGTTGTTTTACCAGAGAGTAAAGCAGGTCTTGATCATCCTTTAGGTTGCTCACTCTATTTCCAATATGGAAGATGTCCGCACCTATAACCTCCAGTTTTGTTTGGAAAAAAGCTTCCAGTTAGCCCAGCGTATTGACAAGGTCGCCTTTAGATGGAGGCTTTTAAGAATGTCTCACATGTCAGTGTCTGAAGTGTACATGTAGCCTTTAGCCCTCGATGGGGGAGAGTCATCCTAGGGAAAGACCAATGCCATATTTAGGCTTGCATCGTTGGGCTGTTGATTGAAGGTGTCCCAAAAATATGTTGTTAGAAGACTTGATTTCTCACTGGATATTTTGCTGGATGCCTGTTGTGAAGCCAGTGTTCTTTTGTAGTGTCCCATCACCCTTTAGGTGCCCTTAGTGGGATTTGCTGTCAAGCTGTGTGGAGGACCAGCTAAAATTCTGCCATATAGCTCCATGATTGGCCCTACATCTCTACTTCTGCTTTAGGTTCTCTGTGGTGCTAGCATCTATGGTCTGACATATATTATAGTTTCTTTATTTCCAATTTTTGTTCTACTCTTTGCTGGGGGCTTTTTTAAACCAAGTATAAACTAATGTGGAAATATAAAAAGTGAAAGAGTAAATAAAAAGCAAAAACCCTCTTGGAAACTAGCCTGAGCTATCCAAATATTTTATCCGTGCAAACGCTGACAACACTAAGATTTGCAAGAAATTGCAGATTTCTGCTTTGGATCGGGAGAAGATGAAAGACAAGAAATGGGAAAATGGTAAATAAAGATTATATAAAGGTAAATTGGAAGGGTATTATGAGATATCATCAAATTGGAATTAGGAGGGAGTGAATAAATGACAAACAGTGCAGCATGGGCATCCACGTGAATCCTCAGGGGAACAACACATACAGCCAGAAACAGCCTACAGATCAGGTAAATGAGGCACATGGGGGGCAGAGATAGCCTACAGATAAGGTAAGTGAGGCATGGGGGGCAGAGAGAGCCTACAGATCAGGTAAGTGAGGCATGGGGGGGGGGGGGCAGGGATAGCCTACAAATCAGGGAAGTGAGGCATATGAAGGGCAGTGATAGCCTACAAATCAGGGAAGTGAGGCATATGAAGGGCAGTGATAGCCTACAAATCAGGGAAGTGAGGCATATGGGGAGCAGAGATAGCCTACAAATCAGAGAAGTGAGGCATATGGGGAGCAGATATAGCCTACAAATCAGAGAAGTGAGGCATATGGGGAGCAGATATAGCCTACAGATCAGGGAAGTGAGGCATATGGGGAGCATAGATACCCTACAGATCAGGGAAGTGAGGCATGGGGGGGGCAGAGAGAGACTATAGATCAGATAAGTGAGGGATGGGGGGGGGGGCAGAGATAACCTACAGATCAGGGTAGTGAGGCATGTGGGGGATGAGATAGCCTATAGACCAGGGTAGTGAGGCATATGGGGGGCAGAGATAGCCTATAGATCAGGGAAGTGAGGCATGGGGGGTGAGATAGTCTATAGATCAGGGAAGTGAGGCATGGGGGGTGAGATAGCCTATAGATCAGGGAATCAGGGAAGTGAGGCATGGGGGGGAGAGAGAGCCTATAGATCAGGGAAGTGAGGCATGGGGGGAGAGAGAGCCTATAGATCAGGGAAGTGAGGCATGGGGGGGGGGGGAGAGAGATCCTATAGATCAGGGAAGTGAGGCATGGGGGGGGAGAGATAGCCTATAGATCAGGGATGTGAGGCATGGGGGTGAGATAGCCTATAGATCAGGGATGTGAGGCATGGGGGTGAGATAGCCTATAGATCAGGGATGTGAGGCATGGGGGTGAGATAGCCTATAGATCAGGGAAGTGAGGCATGGGGGGCAGAGAGAGCCTACAGATCAGGGGAGTGAGGCATATGGGGAGGGGGCAGAGAGAGCCTACAGATCAGGGGAGTAAGGCATATGGGGAGGGGACAGAGAGAACCTACAGAATGGGGAGGGGGCAGAGAGAGCCTACAGATCAGGGAAGTGAGGCATATGGGGAGGGGGCAGAGAGAGCATACCGATCAGGGAAGTGAGGCATATGGGGAGGGGGCAGAGAGAGCCTACAGATCAGGGAAGTGAGGCATGGGGGGTGAGACAGCCTACAGATCAGGGGAGTGAGGCATATGGGGAGGGGGCAGAGAGAGCCTACAGATCAGGGGAGTGAGGCATATGGGGAGGGGGCAGAGAGAGCCTACAGATCAGGGGAGTGAGGCATATGGGGAGGGGGCAGAGAGAGCCTACAGATCAGGGGAGTGAGGCATATGGAGAGGGGGCAGAGAGAGCCTACAGATCAGTGAAGTGAGGCATATGGGGAGGGGGCAAAGAGAGCATACAGATCAGGGAAGTGAGGTATAAGGGGAGGGGGCAGAGAGAGCCTACATGAAGGGTCAGCAAGGAGCTGGAAGCGACAGCAATGAGCACAACAGGTAAAGTAGGAGAAGGAGCACAAAGGAACACAAATGAGCAGGAAGGGTCTTCAAGGAGCAGGAAGGGTCAACAAGGAGCAGGAAGGGCCAGCAAGGAGCATGAAGGGTCAGCAATGAGCTGGAAGGTAAAGCAGCACAAAGGTAAAGTAGAGAGAGCAGAATGGTCTGCAAGGAGCAGGAAGGGTCTGCAAAGAGAAGGAATGGTCTGCAAGGAGAAGAAATGGTCTGCAAAGAGCAGAAAGGGACAGAAGGAGCACAAAGGTAAAGGAGCAGAAAGAATCAGAAGGAGCACAAAGGTAAAGTAGGAGAAGGAGCAGAAAAGGGTAGCAAGGAGCAGAAAGGGACAGCAAGGAGCACAAAGGTAAAGTAGGAGAAGGAGCAGAAAGGGTCTGCAAGGAGCAGAAAGGGATCAGAAAGAGAAAGGAGCAGAAGGGCGCACAATAAGCAGAAAATAGCAGAAAGGTAAAGGAGCAGAAGGAGCCAAGGAGGAGAGAAGACAGTGTCAGGAGAAAAAGAAGACTGTGTCAAATGAAGGAGAAGAAAAGGAGATTGGAGCAGGAAGGACAAGTGAAGTGAACCCTCCACTTTGTTCTGGAAACCACATCATAAGGCTTTGGTACCTGGGCCTGGCAGGGAAACTTTGGACCTTCTCCTCTCCCCAGGTAAAAAAAAATATCAGTGTTAATGTGTTTACTTTTATTTACTGAGTGTCAGGAAGCACAGAGGGCCGCTGGGGAGGGGTGTTGCTGATTGGCTAGAGCGGTCAGCTGTCACGCTAAGCCAATCAGTAGCTCCACATTCATAAAAAAGTAAAACATTTTTATGAACTGGGAACTAGGGATTGGCTTAGAGCGTCAACTGACCACTCTAGCCAATCTGTAGCACCCATGCCTGATGTCAATCTGCACTTCCTGACACTCTGTTTCAGAAGCCAAATACCACTGAGCGACCTGGAAATCAAGAGCTGGAGGAAGCCTTTGAGGTTAAACCATTTGACAGCAGTTTAACCCCTTAAAGGGAAGAGAGCACCCAGGGGCTTCCTGGCATTATAGCATTTTCATTTAGATGAAGTTGTTATGGTGACCAGAATGTTCTTTTAATTTGCTTTAAGGAACATTGTAGTGTCAGGAATACAAACATGTATTCCTGACACCATAGTTGTGAAAATGCTATTCACTCTGGCTTTATGTGATAACGACTATGCTCCTCCCCTTCATGACACTGTAAAAAAGGGACCAAGCATGGATGTCATTACAATTACCCCCCCACCCCCCCGGAAAAATTCCTGCGGACACCCATAAACTAACGTATTGGGTGCCATCATAGGTAGGGAGAAGTAAGACAACATTCCACCAAATAATTAATGCTTGAAACAAAAAAGATGGAAAAGAATATTAGTACGAAATGTGTAGTATTTTGGGAGGCAATCAAAAGGAAAAATAGAATAAGCATGAAATTTAACAGAAGGCTACAGGATCTGGGAAGGGAAACGAGGATGCAATAACAACCTGACCCTACAAAGTGGATTGACATTAAGCACACGGAGATCGGGGAGAAGTAAACAGGTAACATTTTGGACTGTTCCAGCCCTTAATAAACCTGAGTGCATTTAACAGATATTTTTTTTATATGTTTTTAAATCTTAGTTAATCTTTAAAAGTTGATACTTTTAACACATGGTTTACTTGCCCTTTAAAGGGGAATCAGGAAACATATTTTCTGCAATTATTTTACAACAGAGAATTATTTTTGTCCAAAATCCTATTAAGTTAGGACAATGCAGCTGCATTATGTGTTGATGTCTGTTCAGTGGTGGTTAAAAATAAGTACACTTCCAGCACAGGTTTACAGTAATAAAGCTTTTTCATTCACTCTAGTATTCCAATGCGCCATCTAATGTTTTTTGTTATATTGCAGCTAGCAAAATTTCCTCCATAATCTCTTCCATGCCTATTTAAGTTTTGTGACAGATGGATCTCCTGCAGATAGAGTACCCTTGAAGAATATCTTTCCAGAATGATGATGCTGTTCAGAAGCCTCTCATTCACATCAGTGGGAGAATTTGTTCAAACATCAAAAATATTTCCTAACACCAACTGCATTATTCAGTCTGTCCTGCAAATGCTTGAAAAATTTTAAGAACAGCTATTTGGTCAATGGTTAGCAATAGAAACCATGTCCCAGGGCTATGTTTTATTTGACCCTTACTTTTGGATAGTAAAAACATTCCTGGTCTTAACATTAATTTTGCATCACAAAATAAATAGAATCAATTCTCAGTTGGATGAAGTTGGTATCTGTTAGAGTCTTACTATCTAAAAACTGCTGGAGCAGCAGCAACATTACAGGGTAAACCAAGGAGTGTCACCATCCTTGACATCTGCAGAAACCCCAACTCTCCCAGAAGTTCCGTCCCATATTTCTAATGCTGCTCTCTGACACCAGCAAATCATATACAATGTGTCTATGTGTCAGATTGTGTGTTTATATCTGTATTTATCTGTGTGCATGTCAGTGTGTGTATCTGTGTGTATGTCAGTGTGTGTATCTGTGTGTATGTCAGTGTGTGTATCTGTGTGTATGGGTGTATCTGTGTGAATGTCAGTGTGTGTATCTATGCGTATGGGTGTATCTGTGTGAATGTCAGTGTGTGTATCTGAGTGTATGTGCTAGTGTATCTATGTGTCAGTGCGTATCTGAGTGTTTGTGTGCATGTGCCAGAGTGTGTATCGGAGTGTGTGTATAAGTGCCAGTGTGTGTATCTAAGTGTTTGTGCCAGTGTGTGCATTTGTATCTGTCTGTTTGTGTGTAAGTGCTTTTGCATGTTGGATGTCTGGCATTAGAAACTCAGCATTTTTAGGGACACCGGCACTGTAACAGCTACTATTATTAAAGTGGTTATAGTGTCTTGAATCTCTGAGGCAGTGCCTTGTATGGCATTAAAAAAATCACAGTGTGTGTATCTGAGTGTTTGTGCCAGTGTGTGCATTTGTATCTGTCTTTGTGTGTAAGTGTGTGTATCTTTGTGTCAGTGCATATCTGAGTGTGTGTATGTGCCAGTGTGTGTATCTTAGTGTGTGTGTCAGGGTATCTGTGTGCCAGAGTGTGTGTGTGTGTGCTAGTGTGTATCTGAGTGTGTGTGTGCCAGTGCATCTATCTATGTGTCAAGGTGCCACCTCCCGCCAATGTGGTTTTGTATGTTGGATGTCTGACATTAGAAACTCAGCAGTTTAGGGCACACCAGGCACTGTAGCAGCTACTATTATTAAGTGGTTATAGTGTCTGGAATCTCTAAAGGCAGTGCCTTGTATGGCATTAAAATACACTAGTGTCTCACTACTTTGTGCCCCACACTGCACATTGTGTTCTAATATATTTTTAATACTTTGAGTTCAATAAATTATGTCTCTTAACCCCTTAAGACCGGAGGGAGTACTATTACGCCCTATTTAAAGTGGCTCTAAACGCCGCCGGGCGTAATAGTACGCCCTCCGTTATTTTTTTACTTACCCGGTCGCCGGTGATCGCGGTTGGGGGGACTCCCAGGGAGCTCCCCGCGGCAGATCCGTCCTCCTGGGGGCCCCCCGGCCATGTGAGCGTGAGGTCCTTGCGAGGACCTCACAATCACATGGCCGGGTTAGCTGGCTGAGGCATTGCCAGCATGGGGGACTAACTGTAATGACAGTTAGTCCCCCTGCTGGCTGGAAATAAAATAAATTAAAGTTAATCAGTGTAAAAAAATAATAATAATATACTTAGATCATATATATATATATATATATACATACTATATATATATATGATCTAAGTATATATATATACACATATACATACACACACATACACTGTCTAGGTGTATTTTACTATTAATATATATATATATATAATTATATATATATTAATATCAAATTACACGTAGACTGATACTGATTAAATATACATATATTTATATATAATATAAAAAAATATGTAAATACGTAAAAAAATAAAATGAAAAAATAATTAAAAATAAATAATTAAAAAATATATAGATGTGTGTTATTTCGTTCTAACTGTATTGTGATATTAATATATATATATATTTATATCAATATAGGTGTAGAAATTAGACTGCACTCACGGACTTAGAATATGAAAAAAAGTGTATTTTATTCCATTGAACAAGAAATCAACGTTTCGGTCCGCACAGGGACCTTCCTCAGGATGAAGTAACATAAAAAGCAAATGCAAATAACTCTAAATATATATCCATATTAATTACATAAAATGACTTACCCCCGGTGTAATCCATAAAACCCGGCGTACCAATTAACTCAGCACGCATGTGCAGAAGTATTACGAATGTCATGTGACCCGCCTACCTTGCGTGACGATGTAACGGCGCCGTAACTAAGGAAACGTTGTCCACGTCACCATGGCAACCGCTACGATCTCACTAAGTGATAAAGTGCCGTGCAGATACTGTTAAATAAATCAAAAAGCAGAGAAATAATGTAATAAAGACCAAGTGAAAAGCGAGAATAGTACTCCCTAAAACCAAGAAAAATGAAGAAAACCATATATAGTATAAATAAGTGAATTAAAAGAGAAACCAGTTTAACAGCAATCGGATTATTTTCACAGAAATCAAAATATTATTACTGTATAACATATTACACTATAACCCATTGTATAAAGATGGTGTTGATTGTAAATAATAATAACAGACATCCTATACCATAATTTAAGTATATTATACTGTACATTAAACTTTAATGTCTACAGACTTCACATTCTAGTGATTTATTTACTACTACTATTTAGGATATCTACAACCATTAACTAATTAAATAATTAAAGAGATTCACTCCTATTCACCATCTATATACAAATAGGTTAAATAAAGTATTTTCTGTTATCTATGATATTAGGTACATATTACTTTTCTCTAGTTTACTATAAAAAAAAAACATACTTATATTGGTATAATTAACATAAGGCCTTCTATGTGTTTTAAATCACATTAGTTTAATAAATAAATCAAGTTTTAATTACTTAATATTAATAATGGCCTTTTAATTATACAAATATAAATCCATATTTATAGTAGTGCTATTATTCATAGACACTATACCAAAACAAGCGAGAGCACTTTAAAGAGACAAATACATTTTTATAAAAATGAATGATATGTGAGAACTTCATTTAATCCTCTCGAAGAGATTGTGTCCAACCTATATATCCAATAGGTTTCTCTATTGAGTAATGATTTTCCTCTGTCACCACCTCTTCTTGATTCCTGGACGTGATCAATTGCTGTAAATTTAAGAGATGTAAGTTTGTGGCGTAGTCCCAAAAAGTGTTTCGCCACTGGTTTGTCACTTTCACCGTCTCGATAGGCTATACGTATATCAGACCAATGGCCACGTATACGTTCACACAACGCAGTTTCTGTCTTGCCTATATATGATAGGCCACAAGGGCAGGAAAGTTTGTATACCACAAACGAAGTTTTACAGGTAATCGTGTGGTTGATGTAAAATTTTTCATTAGTATGTGGATGATTAAATGTGCGTGATGGCACCATATGACTGCACATCACGCATCATAGGCAACGAACACTTCCCCGTTTTTGTTCATTTTTTACTTCCATATAATATTGTGTTGGATCTGTTTTCACTAACATATCTCGAAGGTTTCTGTTGCGTTTATAACAGATCAATGGTTTCTGTTTAAATATTGGTGGGAGAGTGGAGTCCCGTTCCAATATGTTCCAATTCTTTTTAATAATATTTGTGAATTTCACTGCTGAATCGTTGTATGTTATAGGACAGACTAATCGATTTTCAGTTCTGATGTTGTCTCTTGGTTTGAATTGTTTAGCCTCTTGAAGAGCTTCTTCCAACTGTTTATTGCTGTAACCCCTTTCCAAAAATTTATTTTTCATTTGTTGCAGTTGTTCCTCTCTCTTTTTCACTTGAATTATTTCTTATAGTGCGAAGGAATTGAGCTTTTGGTAAAGAAGCTTTTAAGTGTTCTGGATGTGCACTTTGCGCATGTAATAGAGTATTTCTATCTGTTTCCTTCGTATATAGAGAATGTTGAATTATGTCATTTTCCACCCAAATTAGAAGATCCAGAAAATGAACTGAGTCAGTGCTAATTTCTGAAGTGAATCGCACTGGACTGTTCAATTTATTAAGATTATCAATCATTGTATTAGCTTCTCTTTCGGATCCAGACCAGATAATCAATAGGTCATCGATGAACCTGTAGTACTGCATAATTTTATCGCCATAATTTATGAGTATATTTGTCTTCTCGTATACGTACATATAAATATTCGCATACATGGGGGCCATTGCTGCCCCCATCGATGTTCCCGCTGTTTGCAAGTACCAATTATCTTCAAAACGAAAATAATTATTGGACAGTGTTAGATCAAGAAGCTGAAGAATATATTCAATGGTGGGACCTTTATACGATTTAGAATGTGTTAGGACCTGCCTGACGGCCTCTATACCCTGTGTATGAGGAATGATAGTATAGAGGCTTTTGACGTCCATAGTCACCAAAATAATTGGTCTTCCTTGTCATTGTAGATTTGTTAACTTTTTTATCAATGAAGGCGTGTCCTTTATACATGTTTCCAACTCCATTACTGGTTGTTTTAGCAATGAATCCAACCACTTTGCAATTGGTTCCAGTACACCCCTTACTGCTGAGATTATAGGACGTCCCGGGGGGTGCACTGGATCTTTATGCATTTTAGGAATAGTGTATAGTACAGGTATGTTTGGATTGCTTTTATACAAAGATTGTGCCATCTTTGGTTCAATATGTCTTGCTAAAACACTAAAATTCAATATATCATCGATTTTCCATTGTATTTCTTTAGTTGGATCATAGGTCAGCTGCTTATAAGTGTCTTGCCATTGTAGTTGCTTTTTTATTTTTTGTGCATAATAATCATATTGCATTACAACGATGCCACCTCCTTTGTCCGCGGGGCGTATTATGATGCTGGGATCATCTGCCAAATTTTTAATAAGTTTTCTCTGTTTGAAAGTCAAATTCTGATGTTGTCTCTTATTTTTAATAATCTGATCACGGGATTCATTCATTACAGTTGAAATAAAGGTCTTTAAAGATGGATTATTCGAAATGGGATCAAAGGTAGAAGTGGGTTTTTGAATGTTAAATTGTAAATCATCAAATGGTTTCTTTTCAATCGTTTTTTTAGGAAAAATATATTTTAACCGTACCTGTCTGCCAAATTTGAACATTTCTACATTCCACTTAAATAGTTGGGGTTTTGATGATGGAACAAATGAAAGTCCTTTACTCAAAATCTGAACTTCATCTTGCATTAATGGTCTGTTGGAAAGGTTGGTGAAGATTGGTGTTGTTTCCTGATGGTTTTTTTTTTTTGCGATTGCTTATAAATCTTGCCTCCCTGTCCTCTCCTGATGTTGGTTCGTCTTGACTTCTTAGTCTGCTGCGAGTTGTTATGGCTCCCTCTGTTACTCCTAAAAAAGCTTTTTGTTGTCTAGTGACTTCATTATCTGAGGCGGACTCCCCTGAAGTAACATCGATGGTAGATATTTTAGGACGTTGGATTTTTCTTCTTGGGCGTCTCTGTCTTTGTTGTCCACCTGACAGACACTTATAAACCGAATGTTCTTTATAATCCTGTTTTACTCTTTCTTGTTTTTGCTTTTTCAATTTGTCAACTCATTTTGGTATTTTGCAACTTCTTCTTTAAGATTGTGTTGTAATTTTAAGCCTTCAGCAGAATTCAGGAGGAGTGCATGTTGCATTTCTAAATCCATTATCTTTTGTCGTATTTCAATTAAATCAGACTTAACATCCATAATTATTATCAGCATTAAATCCAATGAAGCCCTATTTAGGACTTGAGTCCAATCTCTGCAGACTTGTGGTTTATATCTGCCAATAGAGAGAAATATTCCATGGAGATCTAAATCTATTGCCTTTTTGTGAAGTTTCAACAGTTGAAAATACATATCCTTATTGGTATATTGTGTAGTTAGTTCTAGGCTGGACTTATCCCACAAAATGGCTTTTGTCTCCTCTGATGTAAATTGTAGTGTCTCAGCACTATCCGAATAGGCTCCCGCTTGCATTAAAAAAATCTTCAATTTTTCAATCCTGGTTTACTTTCACTTGCATATAATGATATAGATATATGCAAGAAAAAATTAATTCAAAAAACAAATAGCTGTGGTTATAAATGCTGGTGCTAAGGCAGAGGTATCCCCCAAGAAAAACTCCAAAGTAAATATACAAAAAATGAGTAAATCCTTGCACTCACGCTTAAAATTTTTCTTGGTTTTGGGGAGTACTATTCTCGCTTTTCACTTGGTCTTTATTACATTATTTCTCTGCTTTTTGATTTATTTAACAGTATCTGCACGGCACTTTATCACTTAGTGAGATCATGGGGTTGCCATGGTGACATGGACAACGTTTCCTTAGTTACGGCGCCGTTACGTCATCACGCAACGTAGGCAGGTCACATGACATTTGTAATACTTCCGCACATGCGTGGTGAGTTAATTGGTACGCCGGGTTTTATGGATTACATCGGGGGTAAGTCATTTTATGTAATTAATATGGATATATATTTAGAGTTATTTGCACTTGCTTTTTATGTCACTTCATCCTGAGGAAGGTCCCTGTGCGGACCGAAACGTTGATTTCTTGTTCAATGGAATAAAATACACTTTTTTTCATATTCTAAGTCCGTGAGTGCAGTCTAATTATCGTCCGATTTCCCTTTTAATTTTAGATATTAAAATACTATCCAAAATCTTAGCGAATAGACTAAGCAAAGTCATCCCTGACCTAGTTAGTAACGATCAATCAGGGTTTGTAAAAGAAAGATCAGCGGGAGATAATCTTTGGAAAATTGCTAATTTAAATCTAAGGACTGATAAGGAAAATTTACCAACTGTCTATATTGATGTCGATGCCGAGAAGGCATTTGACAGAGTAAATTGGCAATTCTTGGATGCAACAATGACAGCTTTTGGAATTGTAGGAACTTTTAAAGATCTAGCTATGGCACTATATACTTCCCCTAAAGCTAAAATTTATGACAATGGACTGAATACACATTGGTTCGATATTAGGAACGGAACACTTCAGGGTTGCCCTTTGGCTCCCCTAATGTACGTTCTTTCTATCGAACCTCTCGCAATGTTAGAAAGAAAGTCTGCAAATATTACAGGGATACCAACGAGCGAGAAGGAACAAAAAATAACATTATTTGCAGACGATATAATATTAACCCTCACTCACCCAGAAACGTCTATTCCCTCATTAATGAAATGCATAGAGGATTTTAGTCGTCTTTCGAATGATTAAATAAATTTACAAAAAAAAACAGATAATATATTGAAATTTAACTCAAGATCAGGTAAAGTCACTTAAATTAAAATATAAATATAATTGGGACTCACAAACAATAAATCATTTAGGTACCCTAATAAATTTTGATATAGAAACATGGGTAAATTTAAACTATATGAAGCTATTTAAAGATCTAAAAGATCCGATTAAAAAATGGGATAACTTCACTTTTCCATGGATGGGTAGATTAAACACAATAAAGGCATATTTGATGCCGAAACTTGAATATCTATTTCGTACAATTCCAATAAGAGTAATAAACAAAATTCTGAAAATGTTTGACAAATTATTTTATTCTTTTGTATAGTTAGATAAAAAACCAAGAATTAATAGAAAAATAATGATAACACATTTAAAAGAGGGAGGACTATCATTTCCTAACATTCAGCTAATTCATAATTCAGTAAAGTTTTCCAATTTTTTAGAATGGGGTAACGAAAAATCTAGAGATAAAACATGGTACAAGATAGAGAAAGAACAGTGTGTAGGAATTGATCCCTTCCTGTTTTTTTGGCTGGACAGTAAAATGTTTGTAAATTTAAGAATCGATAATTGGATCATATTACAAATGTTTAAATCAATTGATCCGATAAAGAAACTATTTTTGGCTCATAATCACATTCTCTCTAAAGCTCCAATAGGAATGACTAAGCTTGATTTAACCGAGTGCCTAAGACAAAATATTGCAAAAATTGGCCAATTAGGATCTAATATTTCTCCCAATACCTTTTATGAACTCCAACAGAAATATTTACATACTTAAGAATTGTCAACTTTCTTAGAACAATCCAAATAATAGATCAGTCTCCGTTGGACACAATCTTGTATGGATTGCAACCTTTAACCCCTTAAGGACCAAACCTCTGGAATAAAAGGGAATCATGACATGTCACACATGACATGTGTCCTTAAGGGGTTAAAGGGACACTATAGTCACCTGAACAACTTCAGCTTAATGAGGTTGTTCAGGTGAGAACTATAGCTCACTGCAGCCTTTCTCATGTAAACACTATATTTTCAGAGAAAATACAGTGTTTACATTGAAAGCTAGGAACACCTCCAGTTGCAGTTGCTCAGAGTGAACTAGAGGGACTTCGGGGTTGATGGAGGCATAATATGCCTCCATCCACTCAGATCTGATGTGCACGAGCATTCTGTGATTCAGTATCTCCTCCCACTGCATGCAGACACTGAACTTTCCTCATAGGGATTCATTGATTCAATTCATCTCTATGAGGCAATGCTGATTGGCTAGGGCTGTGTTTGAATCATGCTGGCTCTGCCCCTGATCTGCCTCCTTGTCAGTCTCAGCCAATCCTTTGGGGAAGCACTATGATTGGATCAGGCTATCACATGTCAGCAGACTGCTTGTTTTTCCTGAGTCTAACAGCATGCAGATTTACAGCTTCTGGCTTGAATACAGTAAGTACTATATTTATGGAGGCATCAGGGGCCCAGGGGGGCTAGATGGTCGTGTTAACACTATATGGTCAGGAATACATGTAGTTGCACTGGTGACTATAGTGTCCCTTTAAGATCATCCACAATCAGACAGATCTTTAATAAATCTACCCCAGAAATTAAAATAAATACTATCTTAAAGTGGGAAGAAGACCAGGACCTTACCATCCCTTATCATTTATGGATGGAGTCTATAGACTATCTCAAAAAGTCAGTACATCGCATAAATCTCTACAAAATGTTAAATAGATGGTATTTAGTCCCTTCCAGACTATGTAAATTTAAGCCTCAATATACAAATCTCTGTTGGAGATGTAATGAGGAAGTGGGAACATATATGGTGGGACTGCTCAAACCTAAGTTAGATAAAAGACTTTGTATTACATCTTTCTAAAGAATTAGATCTAAAGATATCAGATTTGACCATTGAGAAGTTTCTCTTCCATATAAACATTAAGGGTCTAAGGAAATATGAAAAATATCTAATGATAAACGTACTAATGGCAACAAAGATCTGTATTTCAAGATATTGGAAGAGTACAAATATCCCGTCCGGAACAGAAATTTTAGCTCAAATCAATCATTAAGGAGTTATAGAAAAGGCGTTTTTTTTTTTTTTTTTTTTTTTTAAATAACAGTAATATCTTGAAATATAATATAATTTGGTCCAGATGGTTTGAATATTATAAAAGGTTTTACCGACCCTGAGTTATTCAACTGGGGATGAAAGGTAAACCTTTAGTTGCATCTGTTCTGCTTTAGACTAACCTCAATTATTTAACACTAGTGATGTACCGAACTGTTCGCTGGCGAATAGTTCCTGGCGAACATAGCGTGTTCGCGTTCGCCGCCGCGGGCGAACACATGGGCGGTTCGATCCGCCCCCTATTTGTCATCATTGAGTAAACTTTGACCCTGTGCCTCACGGTCAGCAGACACATTCCAGCAAATTAGCAGCAGACCCTCCCTTCCACACCCTCCCACCTCCCTCCCAGCATCCATTTTAGATTCATTCTGAAGCTGCATGCTTAGTGAGAGGAGGGAAAGTGTAGCTGCTGCTGATTAGATAGGGAAATTGATAGCTAGGCTAGGGTATTCAGTATCCACTCATCTGATCTCTGCTGTAAGAACAGCACCCCAAAAAGCCCTTTTTAGGGCTAGAACATCAGTCTGCTTTTTTTTTTTATTTATTTTTTTCTGTGTAATGTAATTGCAGTTGCCTGCCTGCCAGCTTCTGTGTTAGGCTCAGTGGATACTGTGACCATTTGCCCAGTGCCACCACTCACTCACTGGTGTCACAATAGCTTAAGCTTAACATTTAAAAATATTTTTTTTTCACTGTAATAGATTTAATAGCATTTAGTTGTCTGCCAGCTTCTGTATCAGGCTCAGTGGATACTGTGCCCATTTGCCCAGTGCCACCACTCATATCTGGTGTCACAATAGCTTAAGCTTGACATTTAAAAATATTTTTTTTTTCACTGTAATAGATTTAATAGCATTTAGTTGTCTGCCAGCTTCTGTGTCAGGCTCAGTGGATACTGTGCCCATTTGCCCAGTCAGTGCCACCACTCATATCTGGTGTCTCTATAGCGTGCTTTTACAAAGCAAAAAAGTTTTCCAGTGTAAGCTAATAGCAGTCAGTGTCCTTAAAGCGGGTGTTTCAGGCCTTCAGCATGTGCCCTGCAGACCCCTGCCAGTGGACTTTGACAGTTGCCACTCATATCTGGTGTCTCTGTAGTGTGCTTTTACAAAGAATAAAAGTTTTCCAGTGTAAGCTAATAGCAGTCAGTGTCATTAAAGCGGGTGTTTCAGGCCTTCCTTCAGCGTGTGCCCTGCAGACCCCTGCCAGTGGACTTTGACAGTTGCCACTCATATCTGGTGTCTCTGTAGCATGCTTTTACAAAGAATAAAAGTTTTCCAGTGTAAGCTAATAGCAGTCAGTGTCATTAAAGCGGGTGTTTCAGGCCTTCCTTCAGCGTGTGCCCTGCAGACCCCTGCCAGTGGACTTGGACAGTTGCCACTCATATCTGGTGTCTCTGTAGCGTGCTTTTACAAAGAATAAAAGTTTTCCAGTGTAAGCTAATAGCAGCCAGTGTCCTTAAAGTGGGTGTTTCAGGCCTTCAGCGTGTGCCCTGCAGAACCCTGCCAGTGGACATTGACAGTTGCCACTCATATCTGGTGTCTCTGTAGCAGGCTTTTACAAAGAATAAAAGTTTTCCAGTGTAAGCTAATAGCAGTCAGTGTCCTTAAAGTGGGTGTTTCAGGCCTTCAGCGTGTGCCCTGCAGACCCCTGCCAGTGGACTTGGACAGTTGCCACTTGTTACAGAAACACTAGTTCTAATTATGTACCATTAAATTACTTGGGAACAGCATTGCAATATTTGAACTGGCACTTCGAATACCGCCGAAGTGCCGAAGCCGTCGAAGTCCCTGAGGTAGTCGAAGCGGCCGCCATTACAGTCGAACACGTGGCGGCGGCCATTTTAATGCAGTCAAATGCGGTCATCGGTAACCAGTGTCTTCTCCGACAATTTGACACGAGCCGAAGTACGTTCGAATATTCGAACACCGGCTTCGGATGGAACTTTACCGATTTTCCGGCCGAACATCAACCGACCACACAGCCTGAATCTGTGGAACTGGTTCTGGACTTGCAAACAGGCGTGCGGTCGGTCCAAAAAGAACTTTTTAATATCTTTTGAACTACTGGACGGATTCGCACGAAATTTGAGTATGTTGTCCCCCACTGTATGTTGTTCACAAAAATACAAGTTTTATTAATGTGCTAGGTAAAATAAGAAAGTTATAAAAATGTATAAGTTTTAGCTTGGAGATAATTGAGTAGATACAGTAGGAAACTCAATTATCTCCCAAGCAGAGGGGAGGGCATCAGGGGGCTGTACTATGCTGTTATTGGTTATTTTATACCTCCCCCTGGGAGGGGTCTGTGTGTACCTGATTGTAATAAAAAGCAGGCTGGGTGTTCCAGACCTCAGTTCTTACTTGACCCTCAAATCGCTGCTTTGACTCGTTTTGTGGGCAGAAAGGTATCCTAGCTATGCTATAGCTAGTGGGATGATTCTACACTTACAGGACTCGTATGGAATACTATGGAAATCAGCTCTCTCCTCTTCAGCAACTAGGAATCCAGACGACTAAACGGTCCAGCTCTCAGCAAGCCTAAGGGTAACCGTAACATTTGGTGGCAGCGGTGGGATGATTCTGGATGTCCTAGGAGAGGTACGGAACGGATGGAGAGCACCTACATGAAATTGAAGCGTACAACCCTGAAAGATTTACTGGAAAGCAGAGGAGGGTACGCCAGCAACCGGCCAAGGAGGGAACTAATCGCAGAATTGACAGAACTGGATCAAAGCTCCACAATGGCGGAAACACCAATCACGGATGATGATGAAAAGGCAAGAATTGTTCGGGGGAGGCTCCCCTTATACGGGCCAAACCCATCTATAGAACTAATACAGCGATTGATGGCGGAGGCAGACGAGGATATACAAAAGGCCCGAGCCTACAGAATTGAACTAACAAACGCACAACGCAATGCTGAAGCCCCGCAGGTAATCGTTCCTGTCGAAAATGCTGGGAAGCCCAAAATACCCTTTGCGGCATTCCGATCCTTCCTAGAGAGCGAGACAGGAATTGATGAATACTTAGCGGACTTCGAAAGGCAATGCGCCCTGCACCAGATTCCCACCAGAGAGTGGCCCACGATCCTGTCTGGGAAACTATCCGGGCGAGCCCTGGAAGCTTTTCGCACCTTGGGTGCTGAGGAAGTGACACAGTATGAACGAGTTAAAGAGACTCTGCTAAGACGATACGCGGTAACTCCCGACACGTATCGCCGGCAGTTTCGGGGCACGAAAAAGAAGCCTAACGATACCCATATGGAATGGGCGCACCGAATGCGGAGAGCGGCAAATCACTGGATGAGCGGAAGTAAAGCTGTGACGGGTGAGGAAATTTTACAATTGTTTCTCTTAGAACATTTTTATGATGGCATGGAACAACAGGGGAAGGAGTGGCTGCGAGACAGGCGACCTTAAACCCTAGAAGAAGCGGCCAAATTAGCTGATGAACACTATGATTCACGTATTCACGAGTCAAAGAACTACCGGGCTCCAGCACGGGTTGAGCCCAGAGAGGTTTACCGTGCACCTCCTCGTACGGAGTTCCGAGCCCCGGTACCCGCAAGGCCCCCCAGACACTCAGGGTCACACAATAACAATTTTGATCGTCCCAGACCCACTTGCCACCGATGCAAGCAACCAGGGCATTTCATGGCTAACTGCCCTCTTAACACCCACCAGACGCCCAGGAATTACAATTACCCCTCTGGGCCATACCGTCCTGCCCGAGCCCTTTGTGTTAATCAAGAGGCCTCTATGGCGGAATATTTGGGGCAGCTTCACGAGGCAGACCCTGTATATGCTGCTTCGGATAACCGCCAGCACCATCGGCAGAAGGTTTGGCTCGAAGGGCGATCTACCGAGGGGTTGAGAGACACAGGGGCTACCATAACACTGGTACAGAGTCATTTGGTGCCAGAACACAAGCGGTCAGGGCAGACCGTGGCCGTCAGAGTGGCGGGGGGGGATGTGTACAAAGTTCCGACCGCTAGAGTACATCTTGATTGGGGAGCGGGAAAGGGGGCTGTGAACGTGGGTATAATGGACCATTTACCTGCTGAAGTACTACTGGGCAACGATTTGGGCCCCATGACTTCTGCCTATGCTCCAGCCTACAACAACGAGGCAAACCCAGTGACTACCCGAGCACAAGCCCGGACGGACCGAGAACCCTCACCAGTGCGGGAGACCCAGGTAAGACCAACCCCGACTTCTCTTGACCTGTTAGGCCCCATACCCTGGGACACCCCAGTTACTTTCGAGACCGAGTCTAAGACTCACCCGACGTTACAAAAATACCGGGAACGAGCAGAGACCGGGGGGAGCGGGGCAGACAACGAAACGTTTCTATGGGAAAAAGGGAAACTATACCGCTTGACAGAGAAAAAGGGACAACGTAGGCGACAGCTGGTCGTACCCCACAAATACCGTCGAGAAATCCTCAAAATAGGACACGACATCCCCTTGGCAGGTCACCTAGCTATAACACGTACGCTACACCGCATCACCCACACATTCTTCTGGCCAGGAGTACACGCTGATGTTAAGAATTAGTGTAATACTTGCGATGCATGTCAACGAGTAGGAAGGCGAGGCGATCACCCTAAAGCCCATCTAGTCAATATGCCCATTGTAGAGGAACCCTTTAGCAGGGTTGCTATTGACCTAGTAGGACCCCTGGCCACCCCTAGTCCCTCCGGTAAGCGCTACATCCTTACCGTAGTAGACTACGCTACCAGGTACCCCGAGGCAGTCGCCCTATCCAACATCCAAGCGGATACGGTAGCGAATGCACTGGTACAAGTGTTCTCCCGGGTAGGATTTCCAAAAGAAATTCTGTCAGACCGAGGCACCCAATTTACAGCAGAATTGACCCAACAACTCTGGCAGGTTTGCAAAATTAAATCCCTCCTGAGCTCCCCCTATCACCCCCAAACGAACGGACTTTGTGAGAGGTTCAACGGAACCCTCAAACAAATGCTCAAAACGTTCACGCAGGAATACCGAGATTGGGAACGTTTCCTACCGCATCTCCTATTTGCGTATCGGGAGGTGCCCCAGGAAACGACAGGGTTCTCTCCTTTTAAATTGCTCTACGGACGAAAGGTACGGGGCCCCCTAAACCTGATCCGGGAGCACTGGGAGGGAGAGACGGAAACGGACGGTGTCCCCATTGTGCCATACGTGTTGGAACTCAGAGACCGCATGGAGCAGCTAGCCAAATCAGTGCAGGCTAACCTCCAGTCGGCCCAGAGAAGACAGAAAGTATGGTACGATAGGGGGGCCCGAAGGAGAATCTTTACCGTAGGACAAAAGGTGTTAGTACTTAAGCCGGTGAAGACAGACAAATTACAAGCTTAATGGCAGGGCCCATACCAGATCGTAGAAAAAAGGGGCGACACCACTTATGTTATAGCTAGTTGTCACGACAACAACCTTAGGAAGACATTCCATGTAAACATGCTCAAAGAATACTTGGAGCGGCCCGAGAATGTGACCGCCGTATGTTGCCCTCCCCAGGAAGACCCCGACAGTCTACCCATTCCTGACCTACTAGAAAAGAGTCCCCCCACCGGGGTAGTATCCCAGGTTCAGATAGGAGACCGACTGAGCCCCACTGAAAGGGAGCAGCTCAATATACTCCTCCAGTCCAAGCACCTCACCTTCTCTCAGAAACCAGGGTACACCACCTTAACCACCCACCAGGTCGATACCCCCGGACAAACACCCTTACGCCAACCCCCGTATCGCATCCCCGAGGCAGTTAGAACCGGAATGAAGAAAGAGATAGATGAGATGCTCCAACTCAGGGTGATTGAGCCCTCCGATAGTCCCTGGGCCTCCCCGGTTGTCCTGGTACCCAAGAAAGATGGGACAACCCGGTTCTGTGTAGACTATCGGAGACTCAATGAAAAAACAGTGACAGACGCATACCCTATGCCCAGGGTAGACGAGCTACTCGATCGTATAGCCAGGGGGAATTACCTGACCACTATCGACCTCTGTAAGGGTTACTGGCAGATTCCCCTGGCCCCGGAGGCTATCCCCAAATCGGCATTCGTCACCCCATTCGGCTTATACCAGTTTAAGGTAATGCCGTTTGGGATGAAGAACGCCCCAGCTACATTCCAGCGCTTGGTGGATAGACTCCTGGATGGCTTCCAGAGTTTTGCCTGTGCATACCTGGACGACATAGCGATTCACAGTGAGTCCTGGGAGGATCACTTGGCTCATGTAGGAATGGTTCTGGATCAGATCCGGGCGGCTGGCCTGACTCTGAAACCAGAAAAATGTCACTTTGGGATGGCCGAGGTACAGTACCTGGGTCATCGGGTGGGGTGCGGAAAACAGCGACCAGAGCCAGCCAAGATAGAAGCTGTCGCCAATTGGCCCACCCCATCACTAAAACCCAGGTTTTAGCCTTTCTGGGCACGGCAGGGTACTACAGACGATTTGTACCCGACTACAGCACACTTGCCAAACCCCTGACTGACTTGACCAAGAAAAACTTACCTCGACAGGTCCTGTGGTCTCCCCACTGTGAAACGGCTTTCCAGGCCCTCAAAAATGCGTTGGTTAATGCTCCTGTCTTGGCGGCCCCAGCCCTTAATAAACGTTTTATCGTCCATACAGACGCTTCCATGTTCGGGCTGGGAGCCGTCCTCAGCCAAGTAGGTGAAGATGGAGGGGAGCATCCAGTGGCCTACATCAGCCGGAAGCTCCTGCCCCGCGAAGTCAGTTATGCAGCGGTCGAAAAGGAGTGTTTGGCCTTGGTGTGGGCATTAAAGAAATTGACTCCCTATTTATATGGACAAGAGTTCACGCTGGTCACCGATCATAACCCGTTGGTGTGGCTAAACCGGGTCTCTGGAGATAACGGCAGGTTATTACGTTGGAGTTTATCATTACAACCCTTCAATTTCACCATTTCCTACCGACCCGGGAAACAGAATGGCAATGCGGACGGGTTGTCCAGGCAAACGGACCTCAGCCCAGCATAACCAGCGGTCTGGACAGCCTTAGTCTGCCCCGAAAAGGGGTCAGACGGTGTCTGCCAGAGTGTTCCACAAAAAGGGAGCACTGTTACAGAAACACTAGTTCTAATTATGTACCATTAAATTACTTGGGAACAGCATTGCAATATTTGAACTGGCACTTCGAATACCGCCGAAGTGCCGAAGCCGTCGAAGTCCCTGAGGTAGTCGAAGCGGCCGCCATTACAGTCGAACACGTGGCGGCGGCCATTTTAATGCAGTCAAATGCGGTCATCGGTAACCAGTGTCTTCTCCGACAATTTGACACGAGCCGAAGTACGTTCGAATATTCGAACACCGGCTTCGGATGGAACTTTACCGATTTTCCGGCCGAACATCAACCGACCACACAGCCTGAATCTGTGGAACTGGTTCTGGACTTGCAAACAGGCGTGCGGTCGGTCCAAAAAGGACTTTTTAATATCTTTTGAACTACTGGACGGATTCGCACGAAATTTGAGTATGTTGTCCCCCACTGTATGTTGTTCACAAAAATACAAGTTTTATTAATGTGCTAGGTAAAATAAGAAAGTTATAAAAATGTATAAAAATGTATAAGTTTTAGCTTGGAGATAATTGAGTAGATACAGTAGGAAACTCAATTATCTCCCAAGCAGAGGGGAGGGCATCAGGGGGCTGTACTATGCTGTTATTGGTTATTTTATACCTCCCCCTGGGAGGGGTCTGTGTGTACCTGATTGTAATAAAAAGCAGGCTGGGTGTTCCAGACCTCAGTTCTTACTTGACCCTCAAATCGCTGCTTTGACTCGTTTTGTGGGCAGAAAGGTATCCTAGCTATGCTATAGCTAGTGGGATGATTCTACACTTACAGGACTCGTATGGAATACTATGGAAATCAGCTCTCCCCTCTTCAGCAACTAGGAATCCAGACGACTAAACGGTCCAGCTCTCATCAAGCCTAAGGGTAACCGTAACACCACTCATATCTGGTGTCTCTGTAGCGTGCTTTTACAAAGAAAAAAAAGTTTTCCAGTGTAAGCTAATAGCAGTCAGTGTCCTTAAAGTGGTTGTTTCAGGCCTTCCTTCAGCGTGTGCCCTGCAGACCCCTGCCAGTGGACTTTGACAGTTGCCACTCATATCTGGTGTCTCTGTAGCGTGCTTTTACAAAGAATAAAAGTTTTCCAGTGTAAGCTAATAGCAGTCAGTGTCCTTAAAGCGGGTGTTTCACGCCTTCAGCGTGTGCCCTGCAGACCCCTGCCAGTGGACTTTGACAGTTGCCACTCATATCTGGTGTCTCTGTAGCGTGCTTTTACAAAGAAAAAAAGTTTTCCAGTGTAAGCTAATAGCAGTCAGTGTCCTTAAAGCGGGTGTTTCAGGCCTTCCTTCAGCGTGTGCCCTGCAGACCCCTGCCAGTGGACTTGGACAGTTGCCACTCATATCTGGTGTCTCTGTAGCGTGCTTTTACAAAGAATAAAAGTTTTCCAGTGTAAGCTAATAGCAGTCAGTGTCCTTAAAGCGGGTGTTTCAGGCCTTCAGCGTGTGCCCTGCAGACCCCTGCCAGTGGACTTTGACAGTTGCCACTCATATCTGGTGTCTCTGTAGCGTGCTTTTACAAAGAAAAAAAGTTTTCTAGTGTAAGCTAATAGCAGTCAGTGTCGTTAAAGCGGGTGTTTCAGGCCTTCCTTCAGCGTGTGCCCTGCAGACCCCTGCCAGTGGACTTGGACAGTTGCCACTCATATCTGGCGTCTCTGTAGCGTGCGTTTACAAAGAATAAATTGTTTTCCAGTGTAAGCTAATAGCAGTCAGTGTCCTTAAAGCGGGTGTGTCAGGCCTACAGCGTGTACTCTGCAGACCTCTGCCATATCTGGTCTCACAGTAGCTTGCACGCATAGTACCACTAATCCCCCAAAAAATGACAGGCAGAGGCAGGCCACCCCGCAGGGGCCATCGTGGTCGTGGTGCTGTGATTCCCTTTGGCCCTAGAATAATGCCCAGTTTTCAGAGGCCGCGTACCCTGAACTTGAAAAGTTCTGAGGACATAGTTGACTGGCTAACACAGGACACCCAATCTTCTACAGCTTCCGCTCGGAACCTTGACGCACCATCCTCCTCCAGCTTAGCTTCAGCTTAGCTTCAGCTTTGCGTAGGCACATGATCGCACATCACAAACGCCTATGGGATCAACACATGAGTACAAGCAGCACACAAACTCAAAGCCGCCATCCTCCTCCTGGTCCAGCATCTTCAGCCACGTCAACCACTGCTGTCCTCCTTGTCCCCTCTCAACCATCTGCCACTCCGTCTCTCGCCTTGAGCAGTTCCCGCTCATCTGCCCACAGTCATGTGTCTGTCAAGGACATGTTTGAGCGTAAGAAGCCAATGTCACAAAGTCACCCCCTTGCCCAGCGTCTGACAGCTGGCTTGTCCGAACTATTAGCCCGCCAGCTTTTACCATACAAGCTGGGGGAGTCTGAGGCGTTCAAAAATTTTTTAGCTATTGGGACACCGCAGTGGAAGGTACCCGGCAGAAATTTATTTTCACAAAAGGCAATCCCCAACCTGTACTCGATTGTGCAAAAGGAAGTAATGGCATGTCTGGCACACAGTGTTGGGGCAAGGGTCCATCTGACCACTGATACCTGGTCTGCAAAGCATGGTCAGGGCAGGTATATCACCTACACTGCGCATTGGGTAAACCTGCTGACTGCTGCCAAGCATGGAATGCATGGCTCTGCAGAGGAGTTGGTGACACCGCCACGACTTGCAGGCAGTCCTGCTGCCACCTCCTCTACTCCTCCTACTCCATCCTCTTCCATAACCTCCTCGGCTGAGTCCTCTTCTGCTGCTGCATCTTGCTCCATATCGGCACCCCCCTAGCTCCCCAGGTACTATTCCACTTCCCGGATACGGCAGTTTCACACCGTCTTGGGTTTGACTTGCTTGAAAGCAGAGAGTCACACCGGACAAGCACTCCTGTCCACCCTGAACGCACAGGTGGAAAAGTGTCTGACTCCGCAGCAACTGGATATCGGCAAAGTGGTTTGTGACAACGGAAAAAAATTGTTAGCGGCATTGAAGTTGGGCAAGTTGACACATGTTACGTGCTCGTTGTCACCTATCTGGTACCCGTGGTGTTGTACGTGGCTGGGGGGAAGAACATACCTTCATTGACATCAGTGAGGAGGAGGAACGGGAAATGAGTAGCTCGGCATCCAACCTTGTGCAAATGTGGTCTTTCATGCTGTCGTGCCTGTTGAGGGACCCTCGTATAAAAAGGCTGAAGGAGAACGACCTGTGCTGGGTGTCCACGCTACTAGACCCCCGGTCTCTATTCTGCTCTGTGTCAGTGTGTATCATGGTCTCTGAGGACAGGGAACAGTCTCTATTCTGCTCTGTGTCAGTGTGTATCAGGGGCTTTGAACACAGGTGTCAATACATACCTGCCAAGTGACCCTATGTAGGGGGAACAGTCTCTATTCTGCTCTTTGTCAGTGTGTATCAGGGGCTTTGAGGACAGGTGTCAATCCATATCTGCCAAGTGACCCTATGTAGGGGGAACAGTCCCTATTCTGCTCTGTGTAGTGTGTATCAGGGTCTCTGAGGACAGGTGTCAATCCATATGTCAAGGTGTCAATATGTCATATGTCAGGTGTCAATCCATATCCATTGCGATTTAGGAATATTAGGTGATTTCTGCCCTTTATGGATTAAAACCAGACTCTGCATCAACTGTGTAATTTTCCATGGGAGTTTTGCCATGGATCCCCCTCCGGCATGCCACAGTCAAGGTGTTAGTCCCCTTCAAACAACTTTTCCACAACTTTTGTGGCCAGAAACAGTCCCTGTGGGTTTTAAAATTCGCCTGCCCATTGAAGTCTATGGCGGTTCGCCCGGTTCGCTGGTTCGCGAACGTTTGCGGAAGTACCCGTTCGCCGTTCGCGAACTGAAAATTTTGTGTTTGCGACATCACTATTTAACACTACTAAACGATTTGCTCCTCTCTCCAACACCGTAGCGTGCTTGGGAACCTCCCCCCCCCCCCCCCCCCTTACTAGATAGTATGTGCGGTATACTATACCCATGTTGTAATGTCTATTTTGTACCTTTATGTATGTAATACTCTGGGTAACTTTTTACGACAATGTGAAGTATAATAAGAACGATAATTACAGGGCCTCCATTGCTATAGGAATTGGAGGAACCGTAGTCACACAGCCTACTCCTATTTTAAGAGTGGCATATAATAATTTGTACATTATCATTATTGTATGTAGTTGTTTATATCATGTAAGCAAATATATAATACCAAAAGTATGATTCATTACTTTTACATGGATACCTTTGAATGTTATGTCTTTTTATATGGAAATACAATAAAAATTATTTATTAAAAAAAAAAAGAATGCCAACTCACATGGATTAGATCCTCTAAAAGGACTGGCTCAAATCACATCCACAGTCTGGTGGCACTTTACCCTTTCTTGGTCACAGAGAGTAGCCTCAGGAGACAAAGTTGAACAGAAACCACATATGGTATAATATATTGTCACATGAAAATACTGTAATTTAAAGTGCAAGTGGTTGATCACCTTTTCCAGAGCCACAGGAACCTGGCTCTGGGTGTATTTACTTAGGTGTCTATTATTGCACTTTAAAATAACACTTTAATGTGACAATATACTATACCATAAGTGGTTTCTGTTCAATTTTGTCTCCTGAGGCTACTCTCTCTGACCAAGAAAGGGTAAAGTGCCACCAGACGGCACCACTGCGGATGTGAATTGAGCCTGTCTAATCCTGTCTAATCCATGTGAGTTGGCATTCTATAGTTTATACATTCCACGTTTTTAATAATGGATTTATGCTATGTGATTTCCCTTTTTTTCCCTTTATTTATGTCCCGAATTGCTTGGACTTCCCATTTGTTTGGAGTAAGTGTACATCCCTAATCTTTATCAATTAAACTTATAGAGCTCCACTCCTATATACATCATTGGTTTGAGTGTTCTCGAACCTTGTTGGTTATATACTTTTTCTGTGTGTATACTGTATAGTGGGTTAGAGAGGATCCCACTAAAGTGTGTTGTGGCTACTATTTAACTATTGTTTAAAACACTTAAGCGCACAATTCACAGTTTTATACTTTAGGTTTGCAAAATTAGGGAGCTATCTACTAAAAAGTTGACAGATCAAAATTAAAGTGGCACTGTCACGCCGTAACTTTTCATAATCGCTTCCTCTTCTCTTCCTCTTTCCTACTCTCTTTCTTTTTAAAATTTGTAATCTATTTCTAAGTAAATAAAAGACAAAACAGGGACTACTTTGCCGTATGTATTTTTCCTGCACTTAACTTTTTAGCCTCTGTGTGGAGCTTAAGACTCTTCTGTATTCTTGCCTTGCCTCCTTTCACATTAAGTATTTGACTGCACAAGCTAGTGTGGGCAGATGAAGGGAATGCAATAAATGTCATTTCCAGGAACACTAAGATGGCGGGCGCTTAGGAAATAGATCCTAAGAAATGAGGCAGTAAATTTATGTTCTGAGAACTACTTTAATCCGCGCATTGAACAATGGCAGAAATGGATTATAAAACTAGATAGAAGAAATTAGTCTTAATTTACACTAGGATGTTTATGCTATGGAATTATGGTTGGGGGGTGAACCCTGGGCATTCACTTTCAGGATATCCGTGGTTATATGGAACCTGATTAGTAGATAGAATGATTGATGAGTGTTGCCTCTCGGGTTCTTAAGATTGACTCGGGACCAACCCTCGGCGAGAGTGTGTTTTTTTTGTTTTTTTTTTCCTATGTCTAGGTTTTGTTAACATAAGACTAGGGTAGATGGGAGTTTCAGGGCAATGCAGAAATATATAAGGAAGGGATTTAAAACTAAGAGGAATGAGTAAAGGGGTATTGAGGGAAAAAGGGAGAAGAGGAAGTAGGAAGGAAAGAGAAAAGAAAAGGAAAGGGCCCTTAGAACTTATTACATATATTTAACTTCATCCTCTTCGGAATGAAAATTGCCAAACTATGACTGAACTGTAACAATATTTATACATACCCTATGTCATTTTATCCTTAATGTGTAAATGTTGAATGTTTAATTTATGTTTTCATATCTGTTTGTAATAATGTATGAAAAAAAAAAAGAGAAAGAAAAAAGGGGGGAGAAAAGAAGGGGAAACTTTTCAATAAAGATTATATATAAAAAAAAAAAAAAAAAAATTATGTTCTGAGAATTATAAATTATGCACCTGAATCTATAACTTCCAGCCTTGAGTTGCAAACGGCTGTTATTTAACAACCATTTTTGTTGCATTTTTTTTTTAAATACACCAGATTCAAGGTTGAAGGAACACTCGAGCACCATAACCACGACATAGCCATTTTATAATGCTTGGTGTCCTTAGGGCACCGATCCCCACATATACTACAGCTCAAAGCTAGAAGCTTTCTGCCTGAGCTAAGCCTGACCTAGCTCTTGGTTGAGAGCTCCTAACAGGAGCTTCCAGCTCTCATTTTTGCCTGCAGGGAGCAGCAACTGGAAACCGCTGGGTAAAAAGTCAAACCATTCTAAACAGTTTGACTACTTTCAAGGGGGGCGGGGAGCAAGGCAGCCCTGGCACCATAATCAATGCTGCACACAGTAGTAGTTATGGTTTTTGGAGTATTCTTATAAAATAACTGTGACGAACCCTGCTGCATAGACCTGTATTGCTGGTTCGTCTGTTTGCATTGGATTCGTGGATTTCCTGTCCGTATGCTGTTGTTCGTACGTTTTCTAAAGTACCGATTGAAACTACCGAACATCGGCCACCCAGGAGAGGAGTGTGCGGCCCATTAACACCTTGACCACAAATTAGAACGTTGTGGTTAACCACAAACACCTCTCCATTCCATTCGTACGGGTGGTCATCGTTCGTATGCCGAACACGAGGCGGCGGCCATTTTGGACACGAGGCGAATCAGCGGTGTTCGGTGCAAAACCCATGGATCTAAAAACTGACTCTTTATCTACTGAACACCGCTGGAGACGGCCGTCTCCCCTTCTATTCCCTTGGAGGCATACGAACACTGGTCCGTTCGGGAGTTTCTTTCATTCGTATGAACTTACCTAGATAGCCGTCCCATGGAGTCATTCGTATACCGAAGGACTTATGAGAGACTTTGACTCCATGGCGATTGGACTGTGTACATCGGACCTGAGGGCTATTCGGTAGGAATATGCCCTCAGATTCAGGCTATCTGGGGATACGTTGCACGAACACTATATATTCGGTACTTCTGATTTTATGTATTTTATTGCATTTTTTGTGTTTGGTTTTAAAATGGCGATGGTTCCTATCCTCGGAGTTAATTAGGTTTCTCCCTAATTATCTCCAGGATAGGAACAGATGTATTATGGGTAAAATGGGAAGGGCTTGTGTTATAGCCACTGTGATTGGCTACTGTTTAATATATTTTACAGTCTTCCACCCGGTCCCCTAGGGGAGTGTCTACCTGGTGGAGACCTGCATAAATACTGGGCAGGTAGCCCCCATTAAACACATCACTGCTTGACCTTCAAGACGGAGCTTTGTCTCGTTTGTGGAGGGATTGACTATTGGGACAGCGTTTTCGTTTATTTCTAGCTGTGGAAGGATTTCGGATGGATTGCTGATCGGGAGTTACCGCATTCGTATGCTCCGTTCAGGAGTTTTATGATCGGTTATACTGGAATTGCATTTCTGGAGAAAGGGGATTATCGACTAAACGGCGGCTTCACTCTCCAGGCGGGGAGTGTCTTAACAATTGGTGGCAAGCGACGGGATGAATCCCACCGCCCTGAAGGCCAGCTACACACCCCAGATTGGAAATGCAATATGAGGAGTTAAGGCGTGCTACCCTTAAAGACATTTTGGAGCGCAGAGGACGATCAGCGAGCAATCTCAAGAAAAGAGAGATTATTGCTATATTGGTAGAGATGGATACGGCACAGGGGATGGAGATAGCTAATGTGCCGGGCCTGCTGGACTTAACACCCGAGGAGATAGCGTTTAACCGGGCAGTTCAGATAAGGCTGGCACACTTTGGCCCCAACCCTGCAGCGGATATTGTGGTGCAAGTACAAGCCGCAGTGGCAGCACAACAGGCGCTCCAGAGAAGAGGAGCTGCAGCAGCAGAGGTACCCCATAATAATAATGGGAAGAAAAAGGTACCATTTGCTGCTTTTAGAAATTTTATTGAGACTGAAGGAGAGATAGACGGGTTCCTGGCGGACTTTGAACGACAGTGTGCTTTACACCAGGTGCCCGCAGAAGAATGGGTTCCTATCCTCTCTGGGAAATTATCCGGCCGGGCCAGTGAAGCTTTTCGGGCCATCCCAGAGGAGGAACTCACTAGCTACCGGGCAGTAAAAGATGCCCTTTTGGCCCGGTACGCTGTTACGCCTGAGGCGTACCGGAGGCGATTCCGGGACAATAATAAACAGGCTGGTGATTCCTACGTGCAATGGGCATGCCGGATACACCGCACGGCAGCCCACTGGATGACAGGGTGCCGAGCGGTAACTGGGGAAGAGGTGCTGCAAGTGTTCCTGCTAGAACACTGCTTTGACAAGTTACCTGCAGGAGTTCGTGAGTTGGGTCAGGGACCGTAAACCCGCTACCTTCCATGAAGCTGCTCGTCTGGCTGATGAATACACTGATGCCCGTAAGCTCGATCAGACAGCAGCCAAGGTCCCTGCCCGAGTGGAATACAAACCGGCAGCACCTCCAACCACCAACATATATCACCCCCCAGCACAACGTACCTCCGCTATGCCGCCAGCAACCAACCATGGGCAGTCAGCCCGATTCAACAAACGGGGTTATTCCAACCAGATCCAGTGCTATGGATGCAAGCAGATGGGACATAAAAGACCAGAATGCCCCTTAAACAGTGCCAACCAAGCACAGTCCTGGAGAAACCCAGCCGGCAGAGCCCAGCAGCCACCTCAGCCTTCTGCTCACTGCCTTGAGCAGGAGGAGTTTTGGGGTTTCCTTCACGAAGCAGACCCAGTACAAGCAGCTCAGCAGGACAACCGCCAACACCACAGGCAGACCGTTAAGTTGAATGGGAAAGAGGTCACTGGTCTAAGAGACACCGGAGCTACTATGACCCTGCTCCAAAAGAACCTGGTTTCGGAACACCAACATACCGGGAATACTGTAGCAGTAAGGGTGGCAGGAGGCGCCGTGTTCCGCCTGCCTGTTGCCCGGGTTCATTTGGACTGGGGAGTGGAAGCTGGACATGTGAATGTGGGGGTTATGAAGGACTTGCCTGCCGATGTTTTGCTGGGAAATGATTTGGCCCCTCTGATTTCTGCCTATGCTACTATGGGACCTGGCGAAGCCAATCCAGTGACTACCCGTGCTCAGACCCGTGCTGCTGGAACCGGCCCACCGGCTGCTGAGACCCAGGTAAGAACCGATTCCCCGACTGACACCCCAGGGCAGACGTTAGCTAGTTGGGATTCCCCAGAGGAGTTCGGGAGGGAAACCCAGACAGATCCATCTCTCCAGAGGTATAGGGGCAGAGCAGACACTGGAGAAGAAGGAGCAGAGGGGGAGCGGTATGAGTGGGTGGGGGACAGGTTATATCGGATCCCTAAGCCGTCCCAGAAAAGTGTTGCCCCTCCGCCGAATCGACAGCTGGTAGTGCCCGCGAAATACCGGCGGGAGATTCTGCGGATAGGGCATGATGTTCCGCTAGCCGGACATCTAGGGTCCCGCCGCACAGGCCATAGGATTATGCAGAATTTTTTTTGCCCAGGGATTAACCAGGCTGTGCGGATATATTGTAGCACGTGTACCCAAAAGGTAGGCTTATGTCAATGCCTATTATTGGGGAGCCCTTTGCCCGCATAGCCATTGATATTGTGGGTCCACTGGCCAGGGCTAGTCCATCTGGTAAGAAATACATTCTCACCGTGGTGGACTATGCCACTCGCTATCCAGAGGCAGTAGCGCTGTCTAACATAGAGGCAGAGACAGTTGCTGACGCCCTGGTTAGGATTTTTACCAGGGTCGGGTTCCCTAAAGAGATCCTCTCTGACCAGGGAACCCAATTACCGCTGTGCTCACCCAGCAGCTGTGGAGGGTATGCGGCATTAAACCGATACTTAGTTCCCCATACCATCCACAGACTAACGGTCTCTGCGAGCGATTTAATGGCACCCTCAAACAGATGCTGAGGACCTTTTCTGACACTTGCCGAGACTGGGAGCGATTCCTGCCTCATCTGTTGTTTGCTTACAGAGAGGTGCCCCAGGAATCTACTGGGTTCTCCCCCTTTGAGCTGCTTTATGGGAGAAGGGTCCGCGGACCCCTAGATCTCATTAGAGGCCACTGGGAGGGGGAGACGGAGCAGGAAGGGACCCCCATAGTGCCATATGTTCTGGAACTTCGGGACCGCATGGAGAAACTGTCTCTGATGGTAAGAGAGAACCTCCAGGTGGCCCAGGGGAGACAGAAGGAATGGTACGATCGGGGTGCCCGGCAGCGAGTATTCCAGGTTGGGCAGAAGGTACTATTGCTCAAACCTGTGAAGGCGAACAAGATGCAGGCATCTTGGCAGGGCCCGTATAAAGTGTTAGCTCAGGTGTGTGATACTACCTACCTTATAGCCAGCTGTTCAGATGACAGGATCCAGCGATCCTTTCATGTGAACATGCTAAAGGAGTATCAGGAACGACCTGAGGATGTAGCTGCAGTATGTGCCCCCGCTGCAGACGATACCGAAAGCTTACCCTTACCCGACTTATTAGCAAGAGGTGCCCAGACGGATCTGACTGATCTCGTACAGCTAGGGGACAGGTTAAGCCCCGCAGAGAAGGGACAGGCGAAACAGCTTCTGTGGGAGAAGCAGGCGACGTTCTCCCAAGAACCCGGCTACACTACCCTAGCTGTACATAAAGTAGAGACCCCTGGACAGAACCCCTTACGACAGCCCCCTTACCGTATCCCTGAAGCAGTCCGAGAAGGAATGCGGAAGGAGATAGAGGAGATGACCCAGCTTGGGGTCATCGAGCACTCCGATAGCCCTTGGGCCTCCCCTGTAGTCCTGGTGCCTAAGAAAGATGGGACCACCCGGTTCTGTGTGGACTACAGGAGGCTCAACGAGCGGACCACCACTGACGCCTACCCGATGCCACGGGTAGACGAATTATTAGACCGCATTGCCAGGGGACGCTATCTGACCACCATAGACCTGTGTAAGGGCTACTGGCAGATTCCCCTGGCCAAGGACGCTATCCCCAAGTCGGCCTTCGTCACCCCATTTGGCTTATACCAATTTAAGGTTATGCCGTTTGGGATGAAGAATGCCCCAGCTACCTTCCAACGGATGGTGGACAGGCTCCTTGATGGCTTCCAGGAATTTGCTTGTGCATACCTGGATGATATTGCGATCTACAGTGAGTCCTGGGAGGAACACCTGGTGCACGTAGGGGTAGTACTGGATAAAATTCGGGCCGCTGGCCTGACATTGAAGCCAGAAAAGTGTCATCTAGGCATGGCTGAGGTACAATACTTGGGTCACAGGGTGGGGTGTGGGAGCCAGAGACCAGAGCCAGCCAAGATAGAGGCAGTAGCGAACTGGCCCACACCTATCACTAAGACCCAGGTATTGGCCTTCCTGGGGACAGCAGGGTATTACAGACGCTTTGTCCCCGACTACAGCTCTATAGCTAAACCCCTGACAGACCTGACTAAGAAAAACCTCCCTAAGCAGGTCCTGTGGTCTCCAGCTTGTGAAGCTGCGTTTCAAGCACTTAAGCAGGCTCTCGTGAATGCCCCTGTCCTGGCTGCCCCACTTCCTAATAAATGTTTTCTCGTCCATACAGATGCTTCCATGTATGGACTGGGGGCTGTGCTAAGCCAGGTCGGGGAGGATGGAGGAGAACACCCTGTCGCATATCTCAGTCGAAAGCTGTTACCCCGGGAAGTGAGTTATGCGGCAGTGGAGAAAGAATGTTTGGCCCTGGTCTGGGCATTGAAAAAATTGAGTCCCTATTTGTATGGACAGGAATTTTCCCTTATCACGGACCACAATCCCCTTGTCTGGCTTAACCGGGTCTCAGGAGACAATGGTAGACTGCTGCGGTGGAGTTTAGCATTACAACCATATAACTTCACCATCAGCTACCGACCCGGTAAGCAGAATGGGAATGCAGATGGGTTATCACGGCAAACCGACGTTCTTGCTACCTCCTAGTCCGGTCATCCCCAAGTTGACCCGCTAAAGGGCCAATCCGGGTCTGCCGGAGTGTTCCACAAGGGGGGAGCCGTGTGACGAACCCTGCTGCATAGACCTGTATTGCTGGTTCGTCTGTTTGCATTGGATTCGTGGATTTCCTGTCCGTATGCTGTTGTTCGTACGTTTTCTAAAGTACCGATTTAAACTACCGAACATCGGCCACCCAGGAGAGGAGTGTGCGGCCCATTAACACCTTGACCACAAATTAGAACGTTGTGGTTAACCGCAAACACCTCTCCATTCCATTCATACGGGTGGTCGTCGTTCGTATGCCGAACACGAGGCGGCGGCCATTTTGGACACGAGGCGAATCAGCGGTGTTCGGTGCAAAACCCATGGATCTAAAAACGGACTCTTTATCTACCGAACACCGCTGGAGACGGCCGTCTCCCCTTCTATTCCCTTGGAGGCATACGAACACTGGTCCGTTCGGGAGTTTCTTTCATTCGTATGAACTTACCCAGATAGCCGTCCCATGGAGTCATTCGTATACCGAAGGACTTATGAGAGACTTTGACTCCATGGCGATTGGACTGTGTACATCGGACCTGAGCGCTATTCGGTAGGAATATGCCCTCAGATTCAGGCTATCTGGGGATACGTTGCACGAACACTATATATTCGGTACTTCTGATTTTATGTATTTTATTGCATTTTTTGTGTTTGGTTTTAAAATGGCGATGGTTCCTATCCTCGGAGTTAATTAGGTTTCTCCCTAATTATCTCCAGGATAGGAACAGATGTATTATGGGTAAAATGGGAAGGGCTTGTGTTATAGCCACTGTGATTGGCTACTGTTTAATATATTTTACAGTCTTCCACCAGGTCCCCTAGGGGAGTGTCTACCTGGTGGAGACCTGCATAAATACTGGGCAGGTAGCCCCCATTAAACACATCACTGCTTGACCTTCAAGACGGAGCTTTGTCTCGTTTGTGGAGGGATTGACTATTGGGACAGCGTTTTCGTTTATTTCTAGCTGTGGAAGGATTTCGGATGGATTGCTGATCGGGAGTTACCGCATTCGTATGCTCCGTTCGGGAGTTTTATGATCGGTTATACTGGAATTGCATTTCTGGAGAAAGGGGATTATCGACTAAACGGCGGCTTCACTCTCCAGGCGGTGAGTGTCTTAACAATAACTATATAAGAGTAAATGTGGTAAAATGAACAGTGTAAGAAATTTGCCTAAATCAGCCTAAATCTTTGATTCAATCTACAAATTGAATTTGTTTCAACCACCATTCACAGATTTTCAAGTGCTTTTTACTGTTGCCTATTTCCTTTGCGTTTCTTCGCCTTTCAATTAAATGATTTAATTCTCCTTAAGAAACAAGCTTTCTGGGCTTATCTTTGGTACTTATTGCCCAAATCTATTTGTCATCACATTTGCTAGCATCCCCATACTTTTCCACTTCCTCTCTATTACATTCTGTATGTATCAAATTCTGTATGCATGATGCTTTCATCTCTGGACTGATCAACTAGCATACACAGGAATGTGGCAAGAGGCATGAGCAATGGTGTGCCAGTGGTACCCACACAACAAGACTCCCCAGTGTCCTGCATCCAAGGAAACTCACAGGCAGGATCCTTTACCTTTATTTATACTGTATTGTCTTTGTCCCAAATTGTACAATGCTGCAGAATATGTTGACACTTTATAAATGCCAGTAATAACTAAATAAATAAATAAGGAAACCAGGAATCTGTTCCCATTATATATAACCACAAACATTAATTGTATGCAGAGAACACTAGGACTGTGACAAACTCACTATTTTTCCTGTGCTCAAGACATTTCACTTCTCTTTCGTATATTATGTTCCCCGAACCCCATTCACGTTTCCCCAGTTCGGAAGCAGCAATTTACCGAACGCCGACCAACCCCCGGGCTCATTAATTACAAACTAACCACTAACTTAAGTGCTCTCATTGTGTGGCCGTGGTTTGTATAACTGAACAACACGTGCTGTTGAAAAAGGCGGCCATCTTGTTGCACGTACGCAGGCAGCGGTACTTGGTCATCGAGCATATGGAACTCAAAGTCGCATACATCCTCATGCAAACCTCGGTGATCTTGTGTCCAAGCCTGCTTCTTTTCTTGACAAGACAGGAGAGCGCTGTTCAGTAGGATTGTTCGCGTGAAATAGGCGAACAATCGCTACCTATGAGCCAGGGGAACCGTACGACATTTTATTTGTTTCTGAACTCCCATAAGTGACCGACCGCTAACACTATTTCTTTGGAACTAATTTGGGCATTCATCACATGTGCGGTCGGTCAAAAGTGGCGATTCGGGTGTGTTCGGCACATAGTGCTTGTGGGCGTTCATATATGTGTTATGTATATTTTGAGGGCTTTGTATAATATGTTGTACCTCTAGGTCCTGTGAGCACTAGATTAAGCAAAAGCTGGCTCTCTTATCTCCCAGACACAGAGGAACCTGGGCGGGCTTACTGTACAAGGGAATGGAGACCCCATGCTGGGGGTCTGTGTATATAACCTGGCCACTGGGCCATAATAAAACTGTTTTCTTTTACCCTTCATCAAGTCTTGGCTGATGTTTGTGTATACAAATAGAAAAAGAAAAAAGTGTGCTGTGCCTTTAAGTGATTTATATATATATATATATATATATATATATATCTTTGTGCGTATTATTATACAAAAATTCAAAGTGTAAAATCGTGATACACTATATAATGTATCAAAAAAAGTGACCAAGTGATATAATAAAGTGCAGAAGAGAGAACACTTACATAGAGAAATTATTTTTAAGGAGGGGAGATGTTTCTTCCCAAATACTGAATGACTGAGCGCAAAATGTGGGAGATAAAAAAAGAAAAAAATGTACATAGTGTAAATCTGTAAGTATTTACATAAAAGTATATGAAAAAGTAAACTCACAAATGTGGAGCAGTAGAAGTCTGCTCTCACTATAATAGCCCAGATAATGCAGAATGCAGGACCACGACTGTATAAACAGGACAGCAACTTGGATGCGTTTCAAACCTTTATTCACAGCAGTAGAAAATGTAAAATTTTATCAGCTCCGTCTCAGTATGACCAGTCCTCAGACCCTCTAACAAGCTCCTGAAGTCTGTTCGGGCACTGGAACGCGGCACAGATCTTTCAGAGGATATGAGCTTTCACGGTGCGTCCTGACGTCGTGCGTTGTGCGTCTGACAATGTGATGACGCATTTCGCCTGGATGGCTTCTTCAGATCACCGAAGGTGTGCCGGCCCGGGGGGGTGCCAGATTTGAGTGACCGGCAGAAGTGAAGCGCACAGCTCAGTGAGCGCTTCCCTTCAGCCTGCCGACAGCCGCCCGGCTACGCTAAATAGGTAGGAGGCACAAAAGGGAGGAAGCACCACCAAGGGGGGGGAGAGGGGAAGGACCACCAAAGGTGGGGTAAGGACCACCAAAGGGGGGGGAAGGAGGGGAACGACCACCAAAGGGGAGTGAGGAGGGGAAGGACTACAAAGGGGAGGGGGGTGAGAGGACCACTAAGGGGTTTGGGAGAGGGAGGACCACTAAGGGGGGGACCACTAAGGAGGGAGAGGAGGGAGTGAGAAGACCACCAAGAGGGAACGGGAGGGAAGATCACTGAGGGACAGGAGGGAAGGAGAGATCACTAATTGATAGGAGACTATAAAAAAATAGAGAGCTGCTCCCCTCTGTCCCTATCCTACACCACAAACCCTCTTTTTTACACTACACACATACACAATGCATCCCTACACACACACACACACACAGAAACATACAATGCATCCCTAATAATACACAGACACACCGAAACACACAATGCATCCCTTACGCATACACACATACTGCTTCTCTTACACACACAGAAACAAAATGCTACAGACTTTACCACTTGTTCTGGGAGGCGGGGCTTACGGACGTTGAGCATGATGACGCATTTCGCCGATACACTCGGCTTCATCAGATCCCAGCCTGAGCCCATCATCACCCCATCTGGTGGTAAGTAGGCAATCCAATATATTATTAGTGGCACTAATCTCTAATTTACCTCACATTAAAGGGCCACTATAGTCACCAGAAGCACTACAGCTTAATGTAGTGGTTCTGGTGTCTATAGACTTTTAATATAAACACACTGCATTTTCAGATAAAAGACACTTTGTGCAGAACTGGCGTTGGCCCATATTGCAGAGCATATGGGTGGGGCATTGTGATGTCATGTGGTGGGCAAGGCATATGCCTAGGGTGGAAAAAATCCTTGCACTGGCCCTGCATATATATATATATATATAGTGGCGTACTAAGGGGGTGGGGTGGACTGTCTCCCCCGGGTGCCACCAGAGCTGGAATAGGGGAGGTGTGAGCTGTGTGGCTGCACAGGGCGTCATGGTAGCAGGGGCGCCTGGCAGCCAACATGGCTCACACATGCAGGGGCCCGGGAGCAGGACAACTTCTCGGAGAGCTGGGGGCAGAGACAAATTGACACTAGGGGCGGGGCCAAATCAACAGTGGGGACTTCCACCCACTGCTGCTACTGCTGCACACAGAGAGGAAGCAGGAAGGAGTGCCTGCTTCCCCAACAACTGACTCCACTCCTCCGACCAAGCTGACTGAAAGTAAGAGAGAGTGAGTGCTGTGTGTGTGTGTAACTGTGATTGTGTCTGTCTGTCTGTGACTGTCTGTGTGAATGTCTGCCTGTGACGTTATGTGTGACTGTGTGTGTGACTGTCTGCCTGTGGCTGCGTGTACGACTGTGTGCCTGTGACTGGGTGTGACTGCCTTTGACTGTGTGTGTAACTGTCTACCTGGAACTGTGTGTATGACTGTCTGCCTGGAACTGTGTGTATGACTGTCTGCCTGGAACTGTGTGTGTGAATGTCTGCCTGGAACTGTGTGTGTGACTGTCTGCGACTGTCTGCGACTGTCTGCCTGTGACTGTCTGCGACTGTGTGTGACTGTCTGCCTGTGACTGCGTGTATGACTGTCTGCCTGTGACTTTGTGATGCTGACTGTAACTGTGTTAGTCTGCCTGTAATAGTGCGTGCCTGCTTCTAACTGTGTATGGGTGACTGTGTGTGACTGTCTGCCTGTAACTGTATGTGTGTAACTGTGTGTGACTGTCTGCCTGTAACTGTGTGTGTGTAACTGTGTGTGTCTGTCTGCCTGTAACTGTGTGTTTGACAGTGTGAGAGTGACTATGTGTCTGGGACTGTATGCATGTGGCTGTATTTGACAGTATATGACTATAACTGTGTGCATCTGACTGTGTCTGACTGTCTTCGCCCTGCAGTGAGCTGGCAGCCGGTATATGATATCATCCCACATCGGTGTCATTACAATGAACGCGAGGTACCTGTGCACGGAGATTCCAGCCGCAACCACTGACCACCAGGGACTAAGGATCCACTCCAGCAAGGTAGGAAGGTTGGGTGGACCTCTTAATTATTAAATGTGTGTATGTATGTGATGATTGTGTGTGTACGTCTAATTATATGAGTGTGTCTGTGATTGCATGTGTGTGGGTCTGTGTTGTGATTATGTGTGTTATGTATGTGATTGTGTGTGTGTAGGTCTGAGATTATATGTGTGGGTCTGTAATTGTGTGTGTCTGTGGTTATGTGCGTGTATGTCTGTGATTGTGTATGTATATACATACTCACACAGCCACAAATGTATACAAACAGACATACATCTGTTGTGTTATTGTATGTGTATATAAATGGAATGTGTTTAGTAGATAGTAGATTATTGGTGTCATTAAATATTGCAATCTCACATAAGGATAACAAATAAGTGAGTTATCTACTAAACAATTGAAAGATTAAAATTAAGATCAATATTTGATCATTTATCTGTTCAGTAGATAATTCCCTAAATTGGTGCCCTTATGTGAAATTTCCATATTTAAAGATACCAAATTAGGGTGCTGTTTAGCAGATAGCTCCCTTAAATATGGCAATCCCACAAAAGGATATCAAATAATGAAGTTATCTGAAAAACAAAGATCAAAGTGTGTTTTTTTTTTTTTTTTAATTCTTTATTTGTATTATGCAAGTGTTAACAATCAAGGTTTATATGCCACAACAGCTCTATCAAGCATAGTCAAACAGGCAAGTTATATTATCAGCATGGCAGTAATAGAAATTGCACATTTTCATACTGGAATGACAGACGAGGAACAGTAACATAATAAATGTCAGTAGATAGGTAAAACAATATGGTGTGGTAATCAAGCTATACTAACTGACATGGTTATTATTGGTACTGAATATTTTAACAAGCAGGAATGTACATGTCTACAGATTCATAAGCTGTGTCTGCACAGTTTTAAGTTATGACATGAGAGATCTATTGTGTAGACAAGTGTTGTCAGTAACCGTTAAATCAAAGTGTGCAAGCTACCATGTCTGCAGCTAAAGATGGGTTGAAACAGGAGTAAACAAGCAAGTTTAGTTTGATCTACTGTAGTGAATTTAAAAAGCGTAACTGAACTTCACATGGAAGACAATAAATGTAGCAGAAATCTTAATAGAGGGTTCTTGTCTGTAGATAGGGTCATCCCCATTAGGCCCCTTGTGATAGGCGTGAGAGTCAGATTATCGTTTGCTTAGGAGTATGGAGAGGCAGGGTATTGCGGTATGGTATTGAGCCTGGTGCCTCACATTTGGACAGTTAAGGTGTCCTTCAGCCAATGCCTTACAAGGGTAAGTCGAAGTCCCAGTTAGTGGAGCTAGTCAGCCAGTCTAGTGAGGTAAGTCCCAGTAAGAGAGTACCTTGATGGCATATCAGATGATGGGGGGCATTCAGCATTGCATTGTGTGTTGCCGTCTGGCTGGGGGTTCTCCTGACTGATTTGTGCGTGCTTCTCTGTAGGGAATGGTGATACGCTGCTTTCCTCCGGTGTCGGCGGTGCGTTCCGTGCCGCTTGATATGGGTTACCAAAGGGCTCAAAGCCACGTGTCTGTCATAGGTTCCAGAGTATGTGTACAGGCAGGTGAGACTTTGGAGGTCGTGTGCCCGGCAGCTGCTGCATATGGGTGTTGATTCTCCGCCATCAAGGTTTCACTCTTTTGGTAGGAGTGGGCCTCAGCCGTGGCAGGCACGGACCAGGTCTCACATTTGCTTGTGGGGTTGCTTTGTTCAGAGGAGGCCCAGGCCCTCTGCGGCTCCCAACAATACGCTCTCTCACTTGATGCTGGGTATGTGGGGTCGACATCCGAGCCTTCAGCCGTTGCCAGAATCTTTGGAACGCTTTTTCAAGAGGTTGTAGGATGTTGTTTAGCGGACCCTGTAGGGCCGACTCTGGCCTGTGCAGTTTGTTCCTCTGTACAGAGAGCTTGTCCGTCATCTTATGTATATCTGCCGAGTGCACCATGTGGGTTGCCTGGTTGCGGTGTGAGTCTATGGGGCAAGCCAGGGGGGACCAGGATAACCCTCACTGGTCCAGAGGAGGGGGTTGCAGGGCAGCAGACAAACCACCAATCAAAGTAAGCCCTGCGCTGGGAGATCGGCCGCCTCCCCCAGTCACCAGGCTGTTAGCCCCGCTAGGCCGCATGTTCGGACAGTGAATTTCCTTGGTCCCGAGGAGTAGAAAGGATACCCACAAGTGCCCACTCGTTGTAAGATCAATCCACCATCTACTCCTCTCTGAGTTTCAGTCAATTCGAGTAGTAAAAGCTTTGATTAGATTCAAATGTTCAGGAGCTGTTAACAAACATGTCCGGCCATCTTGGCTGTCAGGCACCGCCCCCAACAAAGATCAAAGTTAAGGGTGTCAGCCAGCCCACAACAAGAAATCTGGGTGGCTAATGTGAATTCTATGCAAATTTATTGTCTGATGCCAGCATGCACAGCATGAGACAGCCAATGGCAGCACATTACCCCATTCACTAGTGATAAGTTTTAGTGTGTGTGTCCCTCCAGTTTTGACTGATGTATCTTTTGTGTCCCCCCTCATATATTGTTCCAATAGTCGTCACTGTGTCTGCATGTGTGTCAGTGTGTCATCTCGCCAAAACTACACATAAAAACACCCCATTTCAATGTCAACACTACATACAAACCCCACCATTATATATAACCACATCACTGCATTCAAAAACCACAGTACACACAAATGCATGCTTGCATTCAAATGCCAACACTACGTACAAACACACCCCTACATTCACTCACACATACTCCATACAAAAACATGCTAACATTCAGACACATAAACACTTCTCAGTGCTAAATACATTTTAAAAAAGTGCGGTTGTTTTTTGCCTTTTAGACTATGTCCTCTGGTTGTGGTAGTTTTTCTTCTTTTAAATATAGTCTCCTCTTTTACTGTGTTGATTCCCTTTATGTATTTAAATGTTTCTATCATATCCCCCCTGTCTCGTCTTTCCACCAAGCTATACATGTTAAGATCCTTTAACCTTTCCTGGTAAGTTTTATCCTGCAATCCATGAACCAGTTTAGTAGCCCTTCTTTGAACTCTCTCTAAGGTATCAATATCCTTCTGAAGATATGGTCTCCAGTACTGTGTACAGTACTCCAAGTGAGGTCTCACCAGTGTTCTGTACAATGGCATGAGCACTTCCCTCTTTCTACTGCTAATACCTCTCCCTATACAACCAAGCATTCTACTAGCATTTCCTGCTGCTCTATTACATTGTCTGCCTACCTTTAAGTCCTCAGAAATAATCACCCCTAAATCCCTTTCCTCAGATGTTGAGGTTAGGACTCTATCAAATATTCTGTACTCTGCCCTTGGGTTTTTATGTCCAAGATGCATTATCTTGCACTTATCCACATTAAATGTCAGTTGCCACAACTCTGACCATTTTTCTAGTTTACCTAAATCATTTGCCATTTGGCTTATCCCTCCTGGAACATCAACCCTGTTACATATCTTAGTATCATCCGCAAAAAGACACACCTTACCATCAAGACCTTCTGCAATATCACTAATAAAAATATTAAAGAGAATGGGTCCAAGTACAGATCCCTGAGGTACCCCACTGGTGACAAGCCCAAGCTTCGAATATACTCCATTGACTACAACCCTCTGTTGCCTGTCACTCAGCCACTGCCTTACCCATTCAACAATATTGGAATCCAAACTCAAAGATTGCAGTTTATTGATAAGCCTTCTATGTGCAATAGTGTCAAAAGCCTTACTGAAATCTAGGTAAGCAATGTCTACTGCACCACCCTGATCTATAATTTTAGTTACTCAATCAAAAAAATCAATAAGATTAGTTTGGCATGATCTCCCTGAAGTAAACCCATGTTGTCTCTGATCTTGAAATCCATGTGTTTTTAGATGTTCAACAATCCTATCCTTTAACATGGTTTCCATCACTTTCCCCACTACTGAAGTAAGGCTTACTGGCCTATAGTTGCCCGACTCCTCCCTATTACCTTTCTTGTGACTGGGCATAACATTCGCTAACTTCCAATCTTCTGGGACTACTCCTGTTAACAATGATTGGTTAAATAAATCTGTTAATGGTTTTGCTAGTACACCACTAAGCTCTTTTAATAGCTTTGGGTGTATTCCATCAGGTCCCATTGACTTATTTGTCTTTACTTTTGACAGTTGAAATAGAACCTCTTCCTCTGTAAACTCACGTGTAATAAATGACTCATTTATCCTTTTTTTTTAACAGAGGTCCCTTTCCTTCATTTTCAGCTGTAAATACCGAACAAAAATATTCATTGAGGCAGTCAGCTAGACCTTTATCCTCATCTACATACCTTCCTTCTTTTGTTTTTAATCTAACTAATCCTTGTTTTACTTTTCTTTTCTCATTTATGTATCTAAAAAAAGTTTTGTCCCCCTTTTTTACTGACTGTGCTATTTTCTCTTCTGTGTGTGATTTGGAAGCTCTTATAACTTGCTTAGCCTCTTTCTGCCTAATCTTATAGGTCATTCTGTCTTCCTCACTCTGGGTTTTTTTATAATTACTAAATGCTAACTTTTTGTTTTTTACTATTTTGGCCACATCTGCGGAGTACCACAGTGGTTTCTTGAATTTTTTGCTTTTACTGACAAGCCTAATGCAATTTTCTGTTGCCTTCAGTAGTGCAGCTTTTAAATAATCCCATTTATTTTGGACTCCATTTAAGTTGCTCCAGTCTGATAATGACTCCTTTACACATATTCTAATTTTAGAAAAGTCTGTTTTTCTAAAGTCTAAATCTTTTGTTTTTGTGTGGTGTGACTCAGTCACTGTTCTTATATTAAACCACACTGACTGATGATCACTGGATCCTAAACTTTCACCTACAGTAATATCTGATACCAAATCTCCATTTGTTAACACTAAATCTAGTATGGCCTCTTTACGAGTTGGCTCCTCAACGACTTGTGCAAGCTATCAATTCTTAAATTTTCAATATATCACTATTATTTGGGTATTCTAATTTGAAAGTAGGTCAAGCAAATATGACTATATACATGACTAGATTATTTTACGAGACAGGTGTTTTATTTCACATTTAATAATTTTAAAACAAATATAGATGTGCACCAATTTTTTTTTTATTCATTGTATATAACTTCTGGTCATTTTATCAGCACTCAATTATTGGCAATGCGTCCCTTTCTAATATGCATATTTATATGTATGACAGATAGAGGAATGGACAGACACAGACAGATAGGGAGACAAACATATTGTGACAATACAGTTAAGCGCTCGAAGCCTGGCTTTAAGCCATCATTGGCTTATTAATATCTAACACAATGATAATAATCTAACATGTCAAGTAGTCTTTTATTTAATTTACTATTTTTAGTTATTAAATTCACAGAAGTAATAACATTAAAAAGTGAAGTCACGGCAGATAACAGAAATACATAAAATATTGAGTTTTCTTCAACAAGTGACATAATTAAAAGAGCAAATTTAAGATCATTAAGTGCCACTACGTAGGTGACAGTCTTGGCTGCATTTACATGGACTTTCATGTTTGGACAACCAGATCCTTCGGCATTGTGTTGCATCTGTCTCATGTGTCTGCACAGAGACGTAACGATGGCCACAGCTATTGCTGAACACAGGAGTACACTAAGAGCGGACAATGTAAAATAAGTCAGAAATAAATTATGGTTTCTTTGGAAATTAACAGGAAAGATCACATCTGGAATATCAGTTAGGAGAGTTGTATTTGAAGACAAATCTTTTCCCAAGGCAAAAGCAACAGGTAGACACAATAAGAGAGATCCAATTATTGTTGGGAAAAAAAGCCATGGGAACATCTCAAGATATCTCTTTTGGAGAAAAACATAGAATCTGTGGTTGATGTTAATGATTTTCAAGCAGAAGTGAACACACAGCAAAGTGCAAAACCAAAGGTTGCAGGAATATACAATCAAAGTCATTACAAAAATTATACCTTCGATTAGAAATAAAATGTTGCCATTCATTGCACAAAAAAGAAGTGCATAACGAATGACTTTAAGGAAACCATACACAAGGTTGTTGATACAAATACCAGCGATGAGTTGATCAGCTAAAGAAATTCTCTTTTTTGCCATGTCCAATAGATTTACAGCCACAAACATTTGGCAGAAGCTCGAACCCACCAAAGCTACCATATCGAAAGTCATTGTCAGAATCTCTGTGATAGTTAACATGTTTTTCTCAAAGAACTCAGATGAACGGTGGATATCCTTTGCAAACTGTCACCAGTATGGTTCTAGATAAAATAATTTAGCTCATTCGCTCTCATTCAAATCTTGCCTCCCATTGAAAGAAAAAAAGTGAAATCTGATAAATACGACATGCAAATATGAAATGCGATATCACTTAGCCGACACGCAACTACTTTATTCATTGTCTGGAAAACTAACCTAACAAATATAAAAACAGATTAATAGACAATAGACATATGCTTTTGTACCAGAAAAAAATGCCCTACAACTTTTAAAAAAAATATATGTGAACCTTATGCTGTTTTTATCTCACATTATTTTACTCCAAGTCTTCTTATTCAGTGACAAGTGACTGGAGAACCAGCTTAAACTAAAAAGTAAACGAAAAGTACCCAAATAGGAAACAAGTGTCTAATTCAGAGATATTTGAACTCCTCTAATATTGACCTACTTTTTCCCAAACTCATTCACTTATAGTCACCAGAACATTTACAGCTTAATGTAGTTCTTCTGGTGACTATAGTCTGTCCCTGCAGGCATTTTCATATAAACACTGCCTTTTAAGAGAAAAGGCAATGTTTGCATTACTCCATAGAGACACCTTTGGTGGCAGTCACACAGACAGCAACTAAAGGTGCTTCTTGGGTTAGTGTACAGCACTGACGTTAAGCGCCTTCAATCTATGCATGGAAACGCTGATCATTCCTCATGGAGATGCATTGATACAATGCATCTTTATGAGGAGATTATGATTGGCCAGGATGGCGTTTGGTTCTGCCCTCCACCCCGCCTCCTTGGCTGAAATCATCAAAATTGATCATCTCAGCCAATCCAATGTTAAGCATTACCAAAGCCAACAGAAAAACTAAGATTTAGCAAGTGTTTATACCCTTTAAACCTTCAGTTTTCAGGAGTGCAGCGCTATATTTAGATATGAAAATGAGTGAATTCTTGTATAGAGTGCTTAAAGACACTTACCCTCTATATCAAACTTTGTATTTTCGTGTACATATAAAGAAAATAGAAAATATATACAAATAATAGTGCAGTATATCGAAAAAATGTCCCAAGAATTATTATGAGTTATAAGTTTAAATAAACTCAAATTTTTAGAGCCTTTTACAGTTGTAAGGCTCTAAACCTCCAGACTTCTGTGTCTTTTGGGGTAGATCACACATCCCCTCTCTCAAGGCAAAAGTGCGTATGTTCCTCTCCACATCATACAAAAAAAGACACAGATATTCTAATCTAAGTGTAGTATTTTAGATACTGATTTTATCAATATGAATAAAATACAAAGTGCTCACATTATTTAGAGCCTTTTGATAACTGGCTATAAGTGTATACGCCTAGTGTCAGTTTATGGGGTGACACTGCCCCTCTCTGGAATCACTTGTGCAGGGTACAGTTGGATTGATGAATATAAAAACTATATTTATTATTTACAGAGAAAAGTAATATTTAAAAAGTGTATATAAACTGTTTACTAGAAAATAAAAAACTGTAAAAACATATAAGAACAATACAGTTGTATTAAGCGGTCTAAATATATGTCCACTTTTAGCCAAAACGCGTTTCACCGATTAAAAACGGCTTCCTCGGTCAGCTTCAAAATATCTTCTGTATTCCCTCTCTTTTAAACCCTCAATTACCCGCCAATTTTTCGTTCTTGAAACAAAAATTGGTACACAATCACGTAAAGGAAAATATATCTACCCCTTTTTTTCAAAATGAGGTTTTTTTTGGTTGTGGGCAGTGCAGGAATACAAAAAGTGCTAAAAGACACATCACAGAGTTCTTTGATTCTAAAGGACAAAAAAAAAAATACAAAATACGTGAAATGATTACATGTTTCTCAAAGAGGGTTATATATCTATCAAAATGTTCTTGCAATCTCTTCTATGTAGGCAGAACAAAACGTCCTTTACACGTGAGAATAAATGAACATATACGGAACATAAAAAAAGGCTATGACAAACATAGTGTTTCAGATCATTTTAATTTAGTACATAACAATGACCCTCAATTTTTAGATTTTATGGCCATCCAAAAGGTCACATTAAACTGGCGAGGGGAAGATGAAGTAAGAAAATTAGGGAAAATCGAAACGTAATGGATTTTTAATTTTTTTTATTTTATTTATTTTTTTTTTAATTCTTTATTTTTGTAGTGCATGAAGGTATAACAGTGAGTGTGTGGTACCCCGACGGCATTCCACACACGTTTTAATGACAGTAATAACATTGGGGTATTTAGGTACTTTGCACATTTTTAATATATTAACATGAGGGGTCAACTGCATGCGCTGTAGCTTATAGGAATGTTCAACGCTTGAAACAAGGTAAAAATAGGGTACGTTATGCATCAGGATTGTCAGACATTGCTAAACAGTGGGTCCCGGAGACCTTTTAAGATTCACAAGCATTTACTAGCTGTTCATCTGGCGTGGTTATAGCAGAGTAACTGCTACTAGTAAGGTAATGAATAGGACACTCGTAGTGAGTATTAAGTATGCTAAGATTTGTAGTTAAGAAGTCGTTAGGCTTCAGTGGGATTGTTATAAGTAGTTAAATAAGCCAGTATGCAGGCTATTTAATCAGGCCTAGCTCCCATCGATAGGTACTTATGCTGGTATAGAGTTTTAACTAGCAAGATACATTTTGCAGTGTTGTTGCTTGCCTGATCAGTTATACATGGACAAACATAGATAAACATTCTGCAGAGGGACAGAAAAATCAAATTAAAAATTTCTAGCAAGGGCTTCTGAGCATGTTATGAATCAGGGTAGACCATAGGTAAAAGTACATATCTGTTTGCAAAGCTCTGGCACGAACGGGTAAGTTCGGTTAAAGTTCAGCCGATCCCTGACACTGGGAAGCGCTGGCGCTCTGTCGGGCAGTTCTTCTGGGTCCCGAGCACACACGGGGGTCCCCTCTTTTCCCCAGTGGGTCGTGAAGGGGCTCTCCGCCGGTTTCGTCTCCCTGGGTGTTGTCTCGCTGCTTTTTGGTTTGCGTAGTCGTGGGCTTTGTGGATGGTAGCGTGCAGGTTTGTGCTGTGCCAGTCCTCTGTTTCTGGGACCGCTGTGCGAGGTGTATATCCGAGCTTGTCTCGGGGCCCGGGGCGATGAATTGTGGCAATCGAGGGATCCGGCTTTGTTTCCCGCCTCTTACGTGAGCTTTGGTGCCGCTTGGTTTTGGATGTCGCTCTGTGTTTGCGAGGGGGATGCCATTGCAGGGTGCGTCGCGTGGCCGGGCGGATCCACACCACCATCTCTCTCATTGCCATCCGATGAGGCTGCCTTCTGGCTTTGAACTTTGCCCAGAGGTAGGAGCATATCAAGTTTAGAAAGTCCCCTGTGTGCTTTGGTGCGATGCATGGGTGCTTGGCCCTAGGTCGCGTCCGCGCCGCCATTTTAGCTGGATCCTGCAGTCTTCGTCCGTTTGACGACTGGGTCGCTTGTGCAGGTATGATTGTGGGGGTAGTCGTCCCCGGCGAGGACCGGGATGTCCCCCGCCGGTCCATAGGGGGGGTAGCAGGGCTGGTTTCCGTTTAGGAGTGAGCCCCTGGCCGGTATATCGGCCGCCATCTTCAGGCTGCAGGCTTTGCTCCGGTTTAGGCCGCATGGTTGTGTGAGGCTTGTCCGCGTTGTGTCGGTGCCGGGGTGGTATCATTGTGTTCCCACTGCTGTTCTGTGACTGTTCCCGGTCACCGGGCGCCGTTTATATTATAGTGTCAGTCGGTATTTCCACGTTTTCGTCCGAGGTTGCTGGAGCTCTCAAATTGTGCGGCTGGCCATCTTGGCTGTCAGGCCCCGCCCCCGGATTTTTAATTTAAATACTTTAGCCCCCTTAGGTTTAAATGCAGATTTTGAATTATGTAATTTGTTATAGATTTTTATATATGCATATTTTTTATACATCATTAGATTTACTCATTTTGAAATGTATAACTTTCTATTTATGTATTTATTTATTTAAATAATAGAGCACTAATAGCACTAGAAGCATTTATCCGAATGTATTTTATATTATTAAACAATAAGAAGAAAAGACACACCAACTAGAAATACGATGAACACCATAACCACTTCAACTATACATCTTTATTTTTTCTATCACGGGAATTTATATATATATGTGTTATAGATATATATAGTAAAGAGCAACTATATACATATGTATTGCTAATGGTGTTTGAATGAATCCTTATAGATTTTGATACTATTTGTATTTATTATATGTTATTATATACAGAACATAATAAAAACAAAATTATACATTAACATAAACAATTGTAACCAGTGGTCTCGTGGGCTGAGTCATGGTCCGACTAGTCTCTACGGGGGCCCCAATTTGGGGTCTCAATTCTGTATGTGGGGATACCAATTTCACACTGCTGTATTTACCTTCTACAGATCAAATTTATATATTATATACACATATATATATATAAAGCACATTTGAGTTTAAACTAGTTTAAAAGCACAAAAAAATAATAATAATAAAACACCTAAGGTATAATAATGAAAAATTAGCCTACTTACATGTGACATAGAGCTGCTTGTGGCTCTCATCTGTTCAATGTGTACATAGGGCCTTGAATGAGACACCAATGAAAGGAACGGGTGCAAAACCGAACAGTAAACAGTAGTTGGCATATGTGTGATCATACACCATAACTAAAGTAAAATTTGTGGGTTTCAAAATTTACTTTGAATGTAAGTGTGCATTCTTTATATTAGATGACAACGGCAGGCAGCCTCCGGGAATTAAGATGTTGTGGGCTACTTCTTCAATAATGCTTTTACAGACATAACATAGGAAAAAGCAAAAATAAAGACACTTCTGAAGATAACATAAAGAGTTAAATATTTTAAAAGTGTTAAAAGTAAAAAAAATTAAAAACACAAAATATATCCTAAGACAGAAGGATCAAGATTACTAGTAGACAAGCAATAATAGGGCAAATGTAATCCAATGCAGCGCAGTTTACGTCACCAACTGTAGAAACCATTCATTGGTGAATGAGGGAGTAAATAATCGATTTAAATAAAATCTGCAAATCTCTTTAGTCAAACAGCATTTTTAAGTACATGTACACATGGCAGACTTGTTAGCAGAAATGGTTTTTAAACAGATTTAATCAGTACAGAGTGCTACATTTAAAACCATAGCTAGAGAGGATAATGTTTATTTTTTATCTTGCTACTGTTAGCCTTATAATGCTTGGATGCTTTCCACATATACGCTTAGTTTAAGTAAGTTTTCGATGCAGATCGTATCAGTCTTAATTGCAATCAACAGAATGAGTAGGGAGTGTTTTCTTAACTTTTTTGATTAACTTATTGTGTATGTTAGGTTTGCTAAGATAAATATATTTAAAGGACTTTTATCATTAAAGAGTTACTTGGATCAGACATCAAGCCATTTATGTGTTACTACATTGCCCGCAGCAGTGAAAGAATGTTAACATTTCATTCAGTCTTTTGTTCAACATTTGGTTTCCTTTTATCAAGAACACAGCGCTGATAATTTGAGAAATAGAAGCTAAAAAATCAACGGCACACAACAAGTTAAGAGAATGTGTTTTAAAAATAGATAAAGCTGCTGCAGTAAATAAAACAATGTTAAAAGCTAGAAGAGAAGTCAAAGTTTTGACAGCACGAACATGTGCTCCTATCTTGGAGCCTTGAGTGTTATGTTGCATTGTTTTTATATGTTTGTAGAGAGACACAATGATGACTAAAGCGGAGGCAGCACTCAGTAAAAATCCAAATGAAGACACTGTGAAATATGCCACAACTGATTTAAATGAATATTTCTGAAAAGGAGTAAGTGTTGCCTCTTGGTCAGATGAGATCAGCGATGCATTTGGTGTTATACCATCGGGGTTTCCAAAAGTCGTGTAAACACTTAATAGAACAGAACCCAAGATTGATGGTAAAAAAATCCATGGAAACATACTTGGGAATTTCTTTTGAAGAAATATGTAGAGTTTTTTATGGAAGTTCACAATTTTTAGGCAGAAGTGCATACAAAGCCAAGTGCAAAACCAGAGGTTGCAGGATAAAAAGGTCAGAAAGAAAAACGAACCATAATTTTTAATTTCTCTAGCAACCAAGATTTTTGTCTCCATAAAGGCATAATACTTGATGACTACCACGAGACTGTAGCATAAATTGAAGGTGCTCATGATAAAGATGAGCTGATCCGTCACATGACGACTTGGGTTTCTGGTCCACTCAAGTAATGTAGCAAGAAAAATAAACATGTTTCCTGGAATGGATGCTAAAAATGAGAGGATATCCATTGATATCAGAATTATATCTGGGACATTGAACATTGTGCTTGCTTCTGATGCGTTCTGGGGTGAATGCTTATTACAAACTAAAATGTTCATCTGGCCTTTAAAGATATGACCCAAGGCATTTCACTCACATCTAATTATATATTTGATTAAATATGGGCGGATTGGAAATAACGAGATTCAAATGATATTTATTTGCATGCAATGCTATGAGTAGGTAGTTGAGGATTTGGAAATATGGTCTGTATTTGCATTAAAATGTTTTTACAAGCCATGGCATCCTTGGTAATTAACAAAGAAGGCTTTGAAAATGTGTCTTTGATTAACCTTTTGATCTTTTGTTAAAAAAATTACACAAAAATACTCTGCATTTATGGATCAAAGAAACAAAGAACACTTTTTTAAACTGTGTGGCATAAATATTGGTGCCCCTAGGAATTCATATGACAAAAATATAGTTGAAGTATATTCTTATTGATATTTTATATTTTTTTAGTACACCTGGGTGACTAGGAACAGGAAATTGTTCAACCATGAATTCCTGTTTCACGTGGGTATAAATATGAGATAAAACGTAGGCCAAATTCCTCTAATCATTCATCACAATGGGTAAGACCAAGGAATATAGCTGTAATGAGCAGCAAAAGGTTGTTGAGCTTTACATAATGGGAAGTGGCTATAGGAAATAGCATACACTTTGAAAATGCCCTTTTCCACCATCAGGGTAATAATTAGGAAGTTCCTGTCAATCAGAAATGTTATGAATCAGCTTGGAAAAAGTTAAAATAGATGCAAATATTGATCTTTGGTATATTCAGGGGAGCCCACATTTGTTATTACAAGTGCACTTGGAGGAGCGTGAATTAGACACCATACACCTATTGGTGTTCAAAATAAGCCTCTGCCGTTTATTTTTCAGTTGTGTTTTTATATATTAAAAAGTAAGTGCTTACGTGCAAATACTCATTGGACAGTAGTAGGAAAGGAGTGAAAGGAGTACAGATAAGACATAGGGGTGAACGTCATGAACATATAACAAATAAGTTCAGAGAAAGAGAAAGAACAGACTGATTGAGAAGAGAGACAGCTCAGGAGGGGGCAATATGCTCCCAGAACTAGACATATGGTCTTAAGAGTCGTTTTAAGCATCAAGTATTTCCTGAGTCGAAGTTAGCCAATTTTAATATAGGATATCTAATATGACACTTATAAGCTTGAACCTTGTAATTAATGTAAATTCTATCACAAAGTCATGTGTCTTTGTTGTCTCGGTGCATGGTGAAGAGGATGGTTTGAGTGGGCAAAATATCTCCAAGAATCACAGCTGGAAGATCGCAGACGTTAGTTGCGTCTTGGGGTCAGAAAGTCTTCAAAACTACAATCCAACATAACCTATATCCACACAAGCTGGAAATTTTTCAAGAACAAAGCCTCTATTCTCATCTAAAAACAAACTCAAGCATCTTCAGTTTGCCAGACACTACGGGAACTTCAAATGGGATCGAGTTCTATGGTCACATAAAACCAAAATAGAGATTTTTGGCAATAAGTACCAAGGTGAGTTTGATGTACACAGAGAGGTAGCTATATGGAAAAGTATCTCATGCTCATGGTTAAAAATTGTGGTGGTTCTTGTGTCTTGGTGCTGTGTTTCTGAAGGAGAACCTGGACATTGTGTTAGGATACATGGCATCATGGACTCTATCAAATATCAACAGATATTAAATACAAACCTGACTGTCTCTGCCAGAAAGCTTAAAATGGGCCATAGTTAAATCTTCTAGCAGGACAATGATCCAAAACACACATCAAAATCGACACAAATGGTTTACTTACCACTAAATCATGGTCCTCCCAGTCGGCTGGCTTGAACCCCATAGAAATCTGTGAGGTGAACAGGAGAGGAGAGTCCAACAGTGTTGACCTAGAAATTTTAAGGATGTGGAGAGATTCTGTAAGGAGCAATGGTTTCAGATCCCTTGCCATGTATTCTCCATCTTCATCCAGCAATATAGGAGAAGACTCAGAGCTGTTATCTTGGCAAAGGATGTTGCGCAAAGTATTGACTAAAAGGATGCCAATAATATCAAAAGGTTAAACAATAAAGACACATTTTCACAGCCTTATTTGATCATATTTACAAATGGTGCAAATATTAGTAGAGGGCACTGTATATAGTAGAACATTCAAAAAAACATAGTGAATAGGTGGTGACCATGCAATATACAGAGGAGCAAAGTATTGGGCAGAATGTGTCCTGGTCAGCAAGACTGCATTACTGTCCTGAGTTGCAATTGACACCATTTTAACCTGGCTCTCCCCTGAGGTGAATAAATAGTGGCAGCTCAAATAGGTGCTACCCGAAAGTGCATCCCTCACTGATCGCAGCCACCAGCAGAATGTTTTCCCCATGTAGCCCTGACAGAAAATGCCACTCCTTAACCCTAACTCTTTGTGAAACCCATTGTACAATGCTACGGAATCTGATGGCACTATATAAATATTAAAATAATATAATAATTGATTTTATAAAACTAAAAGAGGTAGAGCCTGGCTTTAGAGCAGAGATTTTCACTCACTTATTGTAAAAAATCCTCAATTTAGCATCTCCTGAAATGCAGGAAACTTTACCATACCTCCCATAGATTTAGGTTCAGAGACCAAATGCACCAGATCTTCTGAAGACCTACAATATGACACAGAAGCTTATATTTGGAACACAGCCATGGATATCAAATCTTCTAATGTCACTATTTTCAATGTATACATTTTTATTGGATTTTACAAGAAGAAGAGCAGAGTACAAGTCACCGTGGGAAGACAATATTTCAATTGTTTGCCAAGATCCACAAGCTTTTAACTCCTGCATAGATTCAATAATGTAAATAACGAAAGGTATATTACTACCAGCTAAAACATTCCACATTACAGAGCATAAAACACACACACACACACACACATAATATTAAAAAATAATAATAATAAAACAAATGACACTTAGCTACTTGAAAAAGCCTTATTGGTGAAAGGTTGTTGGATTATTTCCTTATTTATTTTATATTGTTATTATCAATAAAGCACTGAGGTTCCTCTATTTTTGAACCGGCTAGCCTTTATTATTTTGATTTATTTTACTTTATCATTGTTGCTGGCATTACTTGCAGCACAACTTCCTGGACTACTACTATCAAAAAATCCTTGGTGGGGATAATTCAACCTACGCAGCAATTACTGAGCAAATCCATTGTACAAAACATTGTGAGTATATTTTTAATTTTGCCACATATAATATTACGCAGAGAGCACTATGTTCTCCTTTTTCTTATATGTCTGAACACCGCTGGAGGACAAGTGTGTCAACTATATCCCCAGGTGGGGATTATATCACCTTATGCCTGAGAATTTGAGCATTCATTAAAAAAAAAAAAAACCTCTACATTTGTGAGTGTACAATTTATATTATTTTATGCTTTATTAGTTATAATATTGCCCTATTGGATTTTACTTTGTCATTTCATATTCTACCAGGGCTTACAAGATTGACTCTGCCTACATCTATATCCAATAGTGGGGATAATCCGCTACATGTGGATATTACTGGAGCTTGTACATAAGCTCCAAAAAAATGTGAGTGGGCATCTTAGCACTTTTTGTTTGTCACTAACCAACTATACTAAATATTACACTACTAGTATTCCTCTTTCTCTCTCTTCTATCCACATATACACCCAATGAGGATGGAACAGACTTCAAAAGAACTGAAATCATTTGAAGAATTTATGGACTCTATTGTGTTGCTATTTTTTTTTATCGTATTTTATCTCAGTTTATGTATTCTATATTACTAGTATCTACCTTTTTGTTCCCTTTATTGAGTTATTTGTTAGTTAGTTATTTAATTAGTCTTTTTTTATATTGATGCAACCTGTTTGTACGATTTGTTCTCTTCTTGTTGTGACTCGGAGGGTTCCCCAGTTTGCTACCGATGGTCTACCTGCACTAGAACATTCAGCACTTACCTTTCTGTTGCTATTGTTATGTGGTGTAATGTGTTACTCTCACATAAAATGTTTTTAAATGTTTTTTCTTTCAACACTTCTATAAAGGTGAAGATGTCACCTGTGACCACCATTCTGCAACACATCTGAGGGAACAATGTCATATTACCATCTCACTATCACAACAAACCATTCATCTTGTTCACCGATAGGTCTGTAGAATGCCTCTGCCTATTTACCCTTCCACCACTTCCAGACTCTGTCTCAGGATCTGGTACACCATTTCTCCTAGCAAAATATTTTCAATCACTCAACAAATAGAAGATTTCATACACAATGTCCACCTCAGTGCTTTTCATACTCCATAGAGAAAAATAAGTATATTTAATATTTTGTTTAATGTTTTACATCTAATAGCTTATTTAGGACAATGTACATACTTATTGATGTCTCCCTGAGATATTTGAATCATTTGTTCGTGTTGCAGAAGTATTTGGATGAGCAGAGCTTTCCCTAAGAAAGGAGCACATGATTTCGATGAGTGAAAAAATATCAGTGTACTCATTTATATTAATTTTGATAAAGAAAATCCTACTGAAAATGGGAAAACAGAAAATGAGTGGAGTTCTTATTCTTAATGAGTGTTAAAACACATACATAACCCTTATTTATTTGTGCACAATTGTGTATATCACGAGAAGGTAATTATTTTGTGTTATTTTGTGAGCATCCATATGCTGGTATGGTTTAAACAGTCATTTTCTGTTACCTTCTTGACAATATGTTGTATATTTGATAGTTTCGCTCACAAGTCAGTATAGTTTGTGCTACCTCTATAAAAAGAGGCAATGGATTGAACATTTGCATTGGACTATATTTAATGTAAGCCCCAACAGATTTAGATTTAATTTGTTATTTGGAGAGATTCTCATTTTACCCTCCCTTGCTCTGACTTAAACAGGACTATAGAGAGACCTGCAAGGAGTTCTCAGTGAAATCAAAGAGAATGCCAAAATTTAAGCCAAAACTGAAAATGTCTCCAATACAATTCTGTTTATGGTTTGGCTATATTGGCTTCCAAATTTAAGTCCATTTTGAATTTACTTTGATTTCACACCAACTTTCCCTTAGGGCGAAAAGCCCTAAGAGTTCTAATCTGTTTCCATCACTGGAGTTATTATACCGGTGAAACCATTAAGATTTGATATTGTATTTTACAGGGTTAGCAACTGCATCTGTGTATTTCAACCCCACTGTACATGTAGAGTACATAAACTCAGGTGTTAAAAGTTCATTTTCCCAAAAGGGAAAGTGAAATGTTTTTTAAGGTGGCCTTTGTGTGCCAGCAATGAAATATACAGCATTCCCAGAGTATAGTTTTGGACTTTGTTGTGCCTGGACAGTGAGAAGAAGTGGATACCCCTCACAAATGCTCTCTCTGACTGCCTCTCCGTGATTTCCAACTGGATGGCTGCTCATTCCTTAAACTCAACCTGTCTAAAACAGAACTTCTTGTCTTTCCTCCCTCAAGTGTTGCTACTTCTGTGTCTGTCTCCCTCTAAGTCAAAGGTGCCACCATCACCTCTACCTCGCAGGCTCACCGCCTAGGTATTCTTTTTGACTCCAACCTCTCCTTCACCCCTCATGTCCAGTCGATCGCCAAATCCTGCCGCTTCCATCTCAAAAACATAGTTCACATCCGCCCTTATATAACGCCAGACGCGGCTAAGGTGCTGGTCCATGCCATTGTTCTTTTACTGCCTTGACTAATGCAATACCCCTCTCAGTGGTCTTACGTGTTCCCAGATTGCATCGCTGCAATCTATAATGAATGTGGCGGCGCAGCTCATTTTCCTGTCCGCCCGCACCTCACACGTCTCCCCCCCCTCTTTCAGTCCCTACATTGTCTTCCAGTTAGATATAGGGCTCAATTTAAGATTCTGGTGCTTGCTTATTAGTCCCTACATAATGCTGCTCCAACCTACCTATCTGCCCTAATACACAAGTATGTCCCGTTGAAGCCCCTGCGCTCTGCCAAAGACCTAGGTTTATCCTCTGTCCATACTACCACATTTAATGCTTGCCTCAAAGACTTCTCCAGGGCTGCACCTTTTCTGTGGAACTCCGTTCCCTTCTCCGTTAGACTTTCACCCAGTCTCCACACCTTTAAAAAATCCTTGAAAATACACTTCTTCAGAAAAGCATATCACTTAAACTGTTAGCGGGTTTTCATTCCCCCTCCATGACTCCTCTCCTGCAACTGTCAAAAATAAGTTCTCAGTGAATACTTTTCTAGCAAACTATTTCAATACCCCTACTTATACCCTTTGTGTCACTATACCCCACTGCCTCTAGCATGTAAGCTCATTGAGCAGGGCCCTCAACCCCTCTGTTCCTGTGTGTCCATTTGTCTGGTTACAATTATGTGTCTGTTAGTCCACCCATTGTACAGTGCTATGAAATTTGCTGGCGCTATATAAAAAAAATATATATATTTATCCTAAAAGAATTCTATAGTGTAAGGAATACAGGGTTGTATTGCTTACACTATAGAGTCCTCTGCTCCCCCCTCTCTTCCGACTTTAGTGACCCTTTAGTCACTTAACCGATTCCAGAGTCACGTTCCTCCGTGCTGGGTCGGTTCTCTGCATCGTCCAACAGAGGGTTGATGCACAAGCTCAGCGAGCGCATTAGGCCCTCCCCATAGGAAAGCATTGAGTCATTGTTTTTCTCTGGTGATATTACTGATGCTGGATGTCCTCATGCAGAGCGTGAGGATGTCCAGTGTCATTTAAGGGACCAAGAGTTGGTTAGCCACCAGGAAGTGCCTCTAGTGGCTGTCTTATTGACAGGTACTGGAGGCAGTCTTAGTCCTGCAAAATAAGCATTGCAGTTTCTCAAAAACTGCAATGATTTACAATGCAGGACTAATTGGGGCTCGGACACTGCACCCAGACCACGTCAATGAGCTACTTCAAAGGGAACTAAAGGTTCCCTTTACCTACCCTTTTGACCTAGTCCTAGAGAGACCTACAGAAATGCATACAAAGCCAAATCAAAAGGAGCGGACACTAATGGAAGTGAGACTGGCGCTATACATTATAAAGGTTAACATTAACCTTGCTATAGGCATTCCCTAACACTAGGTATATTAGTAAATAAAACCTTACAGGATAATTTACTAAACTGAAAATTTTCAAGAATTAAATTCATGGAAACAAATTGAGATAAAAATAACTTCTGCGCAAAAAATCTCCAACTCCGTTGTGGTACTAATTTGACTACTTTTGCCAATCGGCTTAATTTGCAAACATCTGGAGTTTAGTGAAGAATCCTGTAGTGTATGCTATAGCAAAGTAAGAGACGGAACATGAGGCAGCTTACCTATGGAAGTCAGAGAAAAGAATTGAGGTGCAGGCTGGGGCAGGGTAAATACATGAGTAGAACAAACTGCCATGAGAACATAGGGAAAACCAGTCATGGATCAGAACATAAGGAACATGAATGCAGACTGGTGGTAAAACTTCACTGACTTTGGACATTGACAACACTAAGTAAGAATTGTCAGGAATTCAAAGGTAATCTTTAAAGTTAGCTATGTTTCTAGTTTAGCTACTTTGGCCTTAGGTATTAGATTTACTTTTAATTTAATTTGAATTCCTGACAATTTTCACTTTAGCGAATAACCATACCAATCTTTCTTAAACCCACCAAAAAAAAAACACGAGAATCCCACATAAAATTAAGCTCTCTGCTCAAATAGGAAAGAGCTGAAGAAAGGCTTTCCTATAGGGAGGGTCTAATGCTCTTGCAACAAAGGGAGCTCAGCACTTGAGTCAGGTAAGTGTTAAAATGATTTTCTTACCCCTTTGTTTTTAAAAGGGTTTTTTAGCCATCAGTCAGCTAAAAGTCAGCTATGTTTCTAGTTTCTAAAAAATTGCAAGTGGAGCAATAGCATATATATAGTGTTAGTATGAGATATATACAACCGTAATTTATGGATCCTCCAGTAGGTGGCACTCAATCAATATACATAGAATGAAAAAAAATGAAATGACAAATAGTGCAAATGTTTTAAATGGATAAATCAGGTGTTTTTCTAGATGCACCACTATTTATAACAGTAAAATAGCATAAACACACTTTGTATTCAATATATGTGTATTGGAAAACTTTTTTGCTTCTAGAAGAAGCCAAAATTATACAGATTCACGATGCAAGTTTATTATACATATTATGTAGTAATGACAAATATCGAAAAACACCTACATACAATGGGATCAAAATAAAAATCAATAAAATTGCTGCCCTTTTACGAGAATAGGTGGTGAGAAACCACGGCTTATACCGGTACTCACGAACAAGCTCAATATAGTGGGTGGCGGGCATCTTCTATATGTGGAATGAACTCCTTGCAAAGCTTCCTTGACAAGGTTCCCAGCATCCGCTGTGCGGTTCAAATTGGCAAGCTCTGCCCCCTACAAATGACTACTACGCGTTTTGCCGTGAGATCACGGCTTTCTTAGGACAAATTGTTGATTCCATCTTGAAAGAGGGCATTTAAGGGCAAACACCGGAATCCTCATTGGTAGTTCCTGGATTCCTTTATTTGCATTGTTCATAATTAAGTTTCCACTTATAGTGCCTAGTATTTTCGTTGTCCATATATAAATGTCCAAAAAATTTAGTCCATTAATATATAGTGTAAGTTTACATTTTACAATTATAGTGACCTGAAAAATTCCATATGTGAGAAAAAACGAAAAGTAGCATTTCATAAAAATAAAAATAAAGATAAAGATATAAAACAGCAGAAACATAAAGTGGCATTTCTTATACCTTGGTTTTACATGCAAGATAATTGGACTAGTCCAGTCCAGAATAGTATTATAAAGACACCCTATTTTAAGGGAGATAGATATGTTTATATGTGCATTCAAAAGCAACATTTTAACCATTCCTTAAAGTGACCATGTACACACAATGGGATAAAATATAATACAAAATATAAAGTATAGATAATGAAGTACAAGAATTCCTGAAATATAAGGGTATAAGAAACTTTTTGGATTCCCATTCCTATTTAAATGGAAAAGAAAACAGGGAGTGTTAGACTTTCATAAATCATGTGTAAAAACAAATACATGGAAATAGAGGTATCCTGCATAAATTTGCCCAATCTATACCATTTATATATATATATATATATATATATATATATATATATATATATATTTATATATATATATATATGTAATAAGGCAGTTTGGCCTGTATTTGTGGGAGGGGCTTAAGTTAACTCACCACCCTATATAAGCTACACCCCTTACATGACTCCTTACCGATCAAGGTCAGCGTCTGAATGCACTTCCGGTTCATCCAGTCGCCATTTTGGATTCTTCTGTTTCCCACGAGGTGTCCATAGCTGAGCTGGTTCCAGGAATCCCTCTGCAGATTTCCTTTGGAGCAGCTTCTGTCTTTACTATCGCCGCGGATCGCGTCCTAGTGACTGTGAAACAGTAAGTAGACCTAACCGTTACGCCGGGCAGCAAGGCCCACGGCATCAAATACGGTTCAGGTCCTCACTGTACTGTTTCACTCGGTTTAAATCTCCCGGTTTTCAAACGTGTACACGGCCTCCTCTGCACATGTACCACACGTTTCATTACTTACATGCAGCACGGTTATTTCACCAAACAATACATTTGGTGCACACAGTTATACGTCCGTGCGGTCAAACGCACAAACAAACTATTTTCAAACCATTACATGACTTTCCGGTTATAACGGTTTCACCTTGGAACAGCACATATCCACTATTTACATAACTATCTGCCTGTTAGCATATCAGGACAAACCCTGCTATTTAAAAATCCCAGTCCGGTCCGGGCATGCAAAACACTGTTACATGCTTTTTCAGATTGTTACTTTACCTCACACATACATTCCCCACATACTAAGGTAGCCCGATTGGTATGTGACTTAATTAAAAATTACCCTCGTACATACAAACCTCAAGTGGCCCGACGGACGATGAACAAACACCTGACACCTAGTCCTTACGGTTTCACATAAATCCATAAAGCCATACTGTAATGTTTACTTTCCCACATACCTTTTAGCAGATTCATCAGAGGCCAGCATACATTCACTAACGGCCGGAACTACTTCCACGCCGGACCTACATCCCCCATAATTCTTACACGCGAACCGCCCAATCGCATACCCCCTTGCATTTACAGTTAAAATCTTACGCCGGAACACGCAATTAAGGGGGCTTTACGCCACGTGATGTTAAATAAATCCGGAACTACATTTCCCACAATCCCTCCATACAGACGCCCGATCACATCCCCCCCCCCCTTTTTATTTTCAAATGTAAATCACGCTGACAGTGCAATCATAGCGCCGATCACGTGATTCCCTGGTTCCAACTATTGGTTATCATTAAATTTCTTTTAAAATCATTTTTACGTTACAATTGCACCGCTGATTAAATCACTATCACACGTTTACCACTTCACTAATCGTTCTGTAAAATCAAATACATGCTGCACATAACCACAGCGCCACCTACAGGTTATTTTTCAGTTACAGCATTTATTCACTTAATGATGATATAATTACTCACAGACATTCATATACACATCCTGACACTAAAGTATTTTTCATACGTCAGGAACAATCTCTCAACATACCACTTACGGGCCATAGTGCACGATTGTTTGTCATACCATTTAATAAATATTGATGATTGGGTTACATTAAAAAATAAATGGTTATGCGTTGTATTTATTTTCATACGGTCTCCATCTATTCAGTTGCAGGTATCTACTGCCACCTAAACGGATTGTCTAGAAATCTTTAACTAGACCACCAGGTACGTACACCTGCTCACAAATTATCCAAATACTACCCCCATAAATAGATAAAGTACTGGCAGATAGGGTCATAGGGGCCAATAACGTTGTATCTCCCTCTTGGCATTATGCTTCGGTTTAGCGGTCCCGCGAGGCCAACACCCCGCCTCATACTCGGAGGCATACATCCCTCGAGCCACACGTGAGCTAGCCGCCTCGCATGTTTTATAGAGAGGGCCTCACCAGTCACTCCCTTTCCCTTTTTCTGGAATTATTTCACCGAGAGGCCATCAATCGGCCACCACGATCAGTGGCCACTTAAAAAACTCCATCGCGCCAACGCATAGATAGAGCCTCTCAAGCCACTTGGCACTAGCAGGGCCTCACCAGCCACCAACTGAGGAATAATCGTTTCGCCTCACGGCATAGCTAGCAAGCCAGTACTAAAACACCTGGTTCAAATAATAATAATTTCACTTTTATTTTTAGTTAAACATGTCTCATGCCAGTGGTGAAGGGCTATCGCTCCCTAGTTCCCCAGCTATGGGCGAGACACCTTCTCACAGGGGAGATATGACCAGTCCAGCGTCAATCAGATCCTGGACTATACCACGCATCACCACCGAGTTAAGGAGACGGCAAATTCCCTACCCTGCTACGGCAAGGAAAGCGGAATTATTTCGACTCCTTAACACAACAACGAATAACACGGAAGCAGGGGAAGGCCCCAGCACCACCAGATCGGGAGACATCCAGGCTATGCTGACCTCACTCATGAGCTCCATGGGCAAGGTCAACGACAGACTGGCTAACCTCGAGGCGGTGACCACAGCCCTTACCAAGGCAGGCCTTCCCGACACCGCTCAAACAACACCAGTCGTACCAGTGGCCACGGGAAACGGTAACTCTTCAGATACCCATGACGTCGACCCCGCACACACTATCCCAGCCCACATCAAGAAAGACATCCTGGAGGGCAAAGATGTCAACTTAGCATCCTTACTAATTGCCTCCCAGGATGTGGTAGAAAACAAAACCTACATGTATGATGAGGTATCGGTGGTGGTCAGATCTAAAGACTCCAGGTTGAACCGTAAACTGACCATCCCGGAATTTGTATTAGCATTTGGTATTTTCAGAGATGTTATGTGTGAGGTGTACCCGGCTAGAAGAGAGGAACTCGACCGCTACATGCACAAGCTGGTGGACCTTGGTAACAAATACGGCGGGTCGGCCTTTTACGATTATCACAGGTCATTTTCCACCAAAGTAGCTGGCGCGTTTTCCCAGTATGGTACCCGTATCAATTGGAGCAGGCTAGACACAGAAATCTTCTGCAGACACTTTGCCGGGCTCAAGACACCGGCTTGTGTTTCATGTTCTTCTACGACACACACCACAAATTTTTGTTCCAGCACTGCAGACGACCACAGCCAAGCTCCCAACACTGGCTACGCCGGGAAAACAGGAAGGAACGCCAGAGACAAGCTGGGCCGTCCTATAATTTTCTTCGGCAAATCACAAATTTGCAATAACTTTAATGGTGGCACATGTAGTTTCAGTGCATGTAGATTGTTACACATTTGTTCTCAATGTTTCAGGGCACATGCCAAATCCATGTGCCCTAATAAAATGTACCCTAAACCCTACCTAACGTCTGTTAACATTGATGTTCTAGCAGCACTACTAGCCAACCACCCATCCAGACACCTGGTAGATTTTCTTGTTACAGGATTCAACGAAGGGTTCCACACAGGCATCATACACATGCCCACTGGCCAACTAGAATGCCCAAATTTACAGTCAGCAAACCAGAACCCAACAGCAGTAGATACCCTATTAGCCCAAGAATTGGCAGAAGGGTTCGTGTTCGGTCCATTCTTAAGCCCACCATTTACATCATGGCGTACAAACCCCATCGGGATTGTCACGGGTAAAACTTCCCTCAAGCAAAGACTCATTATTGATCTTTCAGCCCCTCATACCTCCCCTACCCCAAGTCTCAACTCCCTCATTCCCTCCGAGGAATTTTCCCTTCAATACGCCACCATCGATCACGCCATTACAGCCATCACACAGACTGGGGTTGGAGCTTGGTTAAGTAAAACAGACATTACGAATGCCTTCAAACTACTACCAATCCACCCTACACTCTGGCACCTACATGGTATTAAATGGGCAGACAAGTACTATTTCTTCTCCCGCTTAACCTTTGGGTCAAAAAGCAGCCCAAAGATTTTTGACACTTTCGCTGAAACCCTTTGCTGGTTACTACTGAACATTTCAAGATGCCCCATGGTCATCCATTACCTCGACGATTTCCTAATGATAGAAGGGAACTCACTTCCGCCCAGCAGCCTCAAAGAAGCCCTTAACCTATTTCACCACTTGGGTGTCCCGGTATCCCTCAAGAAAACCGAAGGTCCTGACACCATCATAACATTTCTGGGTATACAACTGGATTCGGCATCCATGCAAGCAAGCTTACCACCCGACAAAATCAACAACATCATCAATAGCATAAACCACTACATTTTTCTGGGTACATGCAACCGTAAGGAACTCCAGTCCCTTATAGGTTCATTAAACTTCGCCATGCGCATCATCCCTCAAGGAAGGGCCTTCATATCCAGACTACTTTGTCTTTTTCCCCACTTTCAACACGAGAACCACAGACTGTCCATGGACCTGCAAGCCACAGCAGACCTACAGATGTGGAGGAGGTTCTTGACCAGCTGGAACGGTAAAAGTCTGTTCCTCCCCGCCTTATCAGAGACGTCACCAACCGTATGGTCAGACGCAGCATCTAACAAGGGTTTTTCAGCCATCTTCGGTACCAAATGGCTTTGGGGCGCATGGCCAGAAGAAGTCCGTGACGTTGAAGGGTTTTTCACAACCTCAGCCCTCTTTGAGATCTACCCTATCGTGGCAGCTGCGGTGGCATGGGGACATCAATGGTCTGGCATGTCTGTTCGCTGTCACTCAGATAACCAAGCCACATGTCACATAATAAACAAAGGCCGTTCATCATCCCTTACAATTATGAGGTTTCTTAGAAGACTCACGTGGTTGGCAGCATGTCACAACTTCTACTTGGTTTGCTTTCATGTGCCAGGTATTAGTAATGTAGCAGCTGACAGCCTGTCTCGTTTCAAATTTCAGGACTTTCGTCAAGCACACCCGTCAGCAGCTCAAGCAGCCACAGTAGCACCCCCGTTCTCACAACTAATCATGGACTAGACATTATAATGGAGCATAGCAGGGATCTAGCCACATTAGCACTTTCACACAACACTCAAGCGACATACAACAGAGCCTTCACACTGTATAATAGATTTCTTGCAGATCACAACATATCACAACCTTTTGTCATGACATCCGTCATAGCTTTCGCTTCCTTTTGCCACCTTCAATTACACTTATCATATAACACAATTAAACTATATCTTACCGGCATACAACACCACATACTAACCATAAAACCTAACACACATAGCTTCATGTCATCATACCAGGTAAAAATCATACTCAGAGGTATCCAGAAATCCGTACCTCCACGACCACCTCAACGCTTACCCATTGACAAGCAACTTTTCCAGTCATTATCCGACCTATTAGATTCCAGACCTTTCCACGCTACCGCAAACACAGTCATTAAAACAGCCATGTATACAGCCTTCTACGGGTTCCTCAGGCCAAGGGAGTTCACCACTGTCACAACTGACCAAAAAGATAGGTGCCTGCTACACAAACACCTTATAAAACATGGCGACCACTACATACTCTCTTTACCCCAATCAAAGACAAGCCAACATGCGCCCCCAGTAGAAATCACATATTACCCTACCCTAAACAAATGGTGTCCAGTAGCAGCCTTAGACTCCTATCTTCTCAACACCACAGCACTACCATCACAACCATTATTCCAACTACAACACACAGTACTCACCACCACGGCATTCATGAGATATATACGATCCCTGCTAACAATGCTGGGTCTCAAACCTTCCCACTACTCGGGTCACTCGTTTCGCATAGGAGCAGCCTCCACCGCATCCAGCGCTAACGTACCAGTACACGTCATCAAGGCATTGGGATGTTGGAAATCATCTGCCTATACTACATATATCCCCAAGCCAACACAAGAATTAAGAAATGCTTTTAAAGCCATATCTGGATAAATTGTATATATTGTTGACTGTAATAAATCTTTTGTTATTCATTTTTGCCCTCTTTATTTACAGGCCTACCGTATCGTCGGTATCGGCACACCACAACCGACTTGCTCTTTTATACTATTCCCATTTCTTACTGAAGTCTCACTTCTTATACAAATACTTTGCCCCTTACACAAGTAATAAGGCCGTTTGGCCTGTATTTGTGGGAGGGGCTTAAGTTAACTCACCACCCTATATAAGCTACACCCCTTACCTGACTCCTTACCGATCAAGGTCAGCGTCTGAATGCCCCTCCCACCCACTCCTCATTTCAACACTTTTCTCTTTCTTTTCTTTCCATTTTCTTTACTCTCATACTACTTGGTGGGCCCTCTTTATTTACAGGCCTACCGTATCGTCGGTATCGGCACACCACAACCGACTTGCTCTTTTATACTATTCCCATTTCTTACTGAAGTCTCACTTCTTATACAAATACTTTGCCCCTTACACAAATATATATATATATATATATATATATATATATATTTAAAATGTTTAAAATAAAAATTATTTATTTACAAAATGGCAGATCTCAAAATCGTTATTGAGCCCATGGGGGACCATAGTGTGGAGATTGAAGATCCACCTCATTTCTGCCTGTTCTCTTCTCATTGAAATCACCACCTCTCCATTCGCCATTTCACTTGTTGTATCCCCCCCCAAAAAAATCTAATTTTGTGGGGTCCGCCTCATGGTGATCTCTAAAGTGATGTGACACCTGCTGAAGAGCATATTTCCTTTTAATGTTGTGTACATGCTCACACACCCTAGTACATATAGGTTTTGTAGTGGGGCCTATGTAATTGAACCTGCATGGGCATGAGAGCTTATATACACCGTTGTGGGAACTACAAGTGATTCCTTCTTTAATTTTGTATAAAGTGCCATTTGCACTGTTTCTAGTTTAGCTACTTTGGCCTTAGGTTTTAAATGTACTTTTAATTTAATTTGAATTTTAATTTGAATTCCTGACAATTCTCACTTTAGCCAATAACCCTGCCAACCTTCTTTAAACCCACCCCCACCCCAAAAAAAAAAACCACGACAAACCCACACTAAATTAAGCTCTCTTCACAAATCCCTTCTACTCTTGAACAGTAACAGTGGCAATAGTATACAGCAGCCTAAATACATAGTACAAAAAAAAATGTGTGCACTATCCCAAATCCCTTTACACATTTAAACAGACTATAGGCACCTAGACCACTTCAGCTCATTGAAGTGGTCTGGACGCAGTGTCCCTGCCCCACCCCTCCCCCCCTTAGTCCTGCAATGTAAATCATTGCAGTTTTCAAGAAACTGTAATGATAACATTGCAGGACTAAGTCTGCCTCTAGTGGCTGTAAATCAGACAGCCACAAGACACGCTTGCTTGTGGTTAAAGGGACACTATAGTCACCTGAACAACTTTAGCTTAATGAAGCAGTTTTGGTGTATAGAACATGCCCCTGCAGCCTCACTGCTCAATCCTCTGCCATTTAGGAGTTAAATCCCTTTGTTTATGAACCCTAGTCACACCTCCCTGCATACGACTTGCACAGCCTTCCATAAACACTTCCTGTAAAGAGAGCCCTATTTAGGCTTTCTTTATTGCAAGTTCTGTTTAATTAAGATGTTCTTATCCCCTGCTATGTTAATAGCTTGCTAGACCCTGCAAGAGCCTCCTGTATGTGATTAAAGTTCAATTTAGAGATTGAGATACAATTATTTAAGGTAAATTACATCTGTTTGGAAGTGAAACCAGTTTTTTTTTCATGCAGGCTCTGTCAATCATAGCCAGGGGAGGTGTGGCTAGGGCTGCATAAACAGAAACAAAGTGATTTAACTCCTAAATGACAGTGAATTGAGCAGTGAAATTGCAGGGGAATGATCTATACACTAAAACTGCTTTATTTAGCTAAAGTAATTTAAGTGACTATAGAGTTCCTTTAAGGGACTTTTGGTTGCCTAAATGGATGCTGGATGTCCTAACACTTTACATTAAGACATCAAGCGTCAGTTAAACCCCATAGGAAAGAACTGAAGAAAGGCTTTCCTATAGGGAGGGCCTAATGCACAGAGAGATCTGCACTTGAGTCAGGTAAGTGTTAAAAGGATTTTTTTATCCCTTTGTTTTTAAAAGGTTTTTTTTTATCCATTTCCACAATGGGAGAAGGAGGAGGGGTAGGCAGAGTGAACTATAGTGGAAGGAATGCAACTTACTTTTATATAAAAGTACATTTTTAGTACGAGTTAAAAAGCCATTAAAGTGTAAGATTACCTTTCCCCTTGAAACTCTGAGCTGAGGATCTAAAAAGGAAAATTGGTGCAGCCTTTTTCATACCAAATTTCTGTTATTTATTTTTTTTTTTGTATTTGCAACAATATTTTCCTTCGTCTACGCCAGGTTGTTTCTTTTTTTTTTTTTTTTTTTTTTTACTCTTCCGACAGGTTAATCAATCATTTTTGTCATTTTAAATAGTGGTGCTGTTGATGTTTAAAAAAAGAGGCACAAGAGTGCACCTTTTTTCCCCCCAACAAAAAAAAAAAAAGGACAACAAAAGAGCAAAAAGATTAATTATTTTGTCACAATACAAAAAAATGCAGAAAAAAAGCCACTAATGTATAAAGGTAGTAGCAACATCAGAAAATTCTACATGTAAAAAATTTACACAATCATCAAAGCAAATGCGTCAATTTTGTAAATCAACCCTTTTGTCTATACATAGACAAGCGAAAAATTCACCTCTATATCTCTCGAGAATTACTCAAGGCACACAGGGTTATTTACTAAAGCGATTATTTCAGGGAATTAAAAGTGAATATGCAGTGAACAGTCAAACTAAACACACAATTAAAATGGAGAATGTTTCTTAAAGGGGCACTATAGGGACCAAGACCACTTCATCTCATCCCTGTCCACTTAGCCCTGCAATGTAAAACTGCAATGTTTATATTGCAGGTTTAAGACTGCCTTTGGTGGCTGTCTACCAGAGAGCAACTAGAAGCGCTTCCTGCTGTTTTAATGTAGTTTAACTTTTCAGAATCCCCATAACAAGAAACTGAGTCAATGCTTTCCTACAATTAAATCCTAATGCACATGTGGCACTCGCCAGGCTTGTTCATTAGGTTCTCCCCATCAGCTGATGGCAGAGGATCCCGACTCAGTGCAAAGGCTAGAATTAAGTGTTTTAAGGACTATATAATTATTTTATGACTGGGGAGCGAGAAGGCAGAGGTACATTTTAGTGTTAGTAACACAGTTATGTATTCTCAACACTAGTGTGTTACTTTAAATGCCTATGTTGGCTTAAATTTTGAAATTCACTTTGAATTCACCTTGAATTCACACTTTAGTGAATAAACTTGCTAGGTTTACTTTTCTCTTATGTAGGTCTTAAATAAATACTTTCACCTGGAAGCCCCACAGATCAATGCAGAAGCTGTTTTTTTTAATTTAAAAAAAACAAAACAAATTAATTAATTCATTAACCCCTTAATGACACATGACATGTGTGACATGTCATGATTCCCTTTTATTCCAGAACTTTGGTCCTTAAGGGGTTAAAAAAACACACAAAACAAAACATGAGTCTTCATGATTTATAACAGACTTACAGTTTTTCCAAGCCTAAAACTAACTACTCAAGATGTGACTACAGGTACTCCTCAATTACCGACCGGGTCGTGGAATTGAATGAATATATTGATCGGTAAGTATGAAGTTAAGGGATTCCCTGCTCTGGTGCCCTTGTCTATGTTCAGGGAAATTTTACCAAACATAGACGAAGACGCCAGAACATGGAAATGTCCCCGAGCATAGATTAGAGAGATCTCCTGCTCTGGTGCTTTCATATATGTTCGGGGAAATTTCTCATAACATAGACGAACGCAGCGGAGCAGGGAATTCCTCTAATTCCCACGACGGCTCACATTTATTACCCCGCGAGAGAGCTGGTCTTAAGTGAAAGCCATCATAAAACAGGTAGATCGCAAAACGAGGACCACCTGTGTATATAGTCTGATTATTTTTTTCTTAGCAGCTATTTTAGCTTTAGTTTTCAGATTGCTACTATTTTGTAATTTGAGAAAACCCTGTTTCTGTTTCCTATCTGAGTTTGTACCCCACCTCTATATCTCTCCCCAAGAACCCCATCCCTATATCCTCTGTCTCCCCATCCCATACTCCCCCTCTCAACTGATCTACATAATTTCCCTATCTCTCACTTCCCATCCTCTCTTTCCCAGCTCAATACCTCTCTACCTCTCTCTTCCCATCCCCATATACACAATCTTGGCCATCCCCATAAACCTTCTCTCACCCATCATCATATTGCCCCCTTCTCTCATCTTCATATCCTCTCTCTCCTATCCCAGTATTCCTATATTCCCATATTCCCATTCCCCTTTCTCTCTCCCTCCTTAACCCCATATCACTTTCTCTCCCCATATATACCCTTTATCTCTTCCTATCCCAATATTTTCTCCCCTTTATCTCTTTACCATCCCCATATCCTCCTCTTCCTCCATATATCCATATTACCTTTCTGCCAACATATCCTTAAACTCTGCCTCCATGTCCGCTCTACCAGGAGAAGCAGGGGAAGCTCTCAAGGATGCACACTGTGCAACCACTCCTGCAGCTCCAATATCATCAGCCTGACTGGTCAACAGAAGACATAGGAGGTACTTTGTAAATAACCCTTCAAACTGCAACACTCAGCCCTAAACCTAAAAATAAGCCATTTCCCGTAATCCTAAATTTAACTCCCCTAAAAAACACTAGACACCTCATGTACCCTAATACTGAATTTAACCCAACTCTAGCCCTAAACTCAATAATCATAAAACAACCCCTGTACCCCAAGGCTAAATTACCCCCCCCCCCCCCCCCAGGCCTAAAACGAATTATCATAAACAGCCTTTATATTACAACCCCTCTCAAGCTTTTAATCTTTTTTACACTAAACACTATATGTAATGTAACCCTAACGTTAACTCCTCTCTAACGTTAAATCCCCTTTACCCTAACAACTTCTAACATTATCTTGGACACTGCATGCATTTACACAACTGCATACACTTACTATACTCACAGATTCAAACAAAACACATTACAAGCAGGATGTTTTTAGGTCTGCAATATCTAGTTATTAGGTTAATTACACTTACGTTATCTGCCTTATTTTGGGGTTAGGGTGCAGGGGCGCCTTAGAGTTTGGTGCCTACAGGCACCTGCCATATAAATCCGACCCTGCCCACCCCCCCTCTTTCTGCCCATCTCACTCCTTCCCCCTCTTTCTCTCTCCCCCTCTCTCCCATCCCTGTATTTTGCCATTCTCTCTACATTCTCTATAAAAATTGCATACATTTACTTTTATAGTAAAATGATTATGTGAACAACAATCTAAATACAAAATTGCTGATGTATAATACATGAATCTTCATATCCATCCTCTCTTCCCCACCACTATTTTTTCATATCCCTCTCCTCTCATCTATTGTTTCCCTATGCCCATATCACCCTATGCCCATCCACATATCATCCCGATTCCCATTGTCCTCTCTTTTCCATCCCTTCCTCTGTCTTTTCTCTCATATCCCCACTCGTCCCTCAATTACAGACAGAAGTAACCAGGAATGTCCTACTTGGTTTCCCACAGTAGAACTTAACCACTGCTTGTTTTTTGATATTTGCAAAGGTCAAACCAGCTCAGACTAGAGTAGATATAAGTGACACTAAAGATTAAAATCACTTGTACTTGAAACCATTTGTGTGTTCCTAATTATAACAATACTATTGAGCTTTTAAAACCAAACATTAACTTTATGTGGCAGCATTGACTGGTCTCCTATACTAGGACTAACCAGGCACAGCTACGCTCAGCTTCAAACAGTTAGCCAGACCAAACCATTTCAAGATAGGGTAACCACAACTAGAAACCAACCTTAAAAGCACACATCTTGTACATGTAGAATTATTGGAGATATTTTAAACCAAGCTTGTCCAAGCAACAGCCCGAGGTCTGCATGCGGCCCTGAACCGCTTGTAATGCAGCTCAGTTACCATTTGGGCTGCTGTACAGTGAGGGAGGTCCTTACTTTGCTCTTTCTGCACAGCTCTCTTGCATGCCCTGCAGTGACCCAGCAGGTCAGTTATGAAGTCATGCCGGCATCGGCATCACTCCCGGGCGCATGAGCAATCTGTGCAGGAGGAGCTCAATGATCCCATCACAGCAGCAACCACTGGATATCAAGGAGAGGATCCACTCCTGCCCTCCCATAGCAATGTAGGGAGGTTGGGTGGACCTCTTAAAGGGACACTATAGTCACCTGAACAACTTCAGCTTAATGAGGTTGTTCAGGTGAGAACTATAGCTCCCTGCAGCCTTTCTTATGTAAACACTGTATTTTCTTAGAAAATACAGTGTTTACATTGAAAGCTAGGAACACCTCCAGTTGCAGTCACTCAGAGTGAACCAGAGGGACTTCTGAGTTGATGGAGGCATAATATGCCTCCATCCACTCAGATCTGCTGTGCACGAGCAACCTCTGATTCAGTATCTCCTCCCACTGCATGCAGACACTGAACTTTCCTCATAGAGATTCATTGATTCAATTCATCTCTATGAGGAGATGCTGATTGGCCAGGGCTGTGTTTGAATCGTGCTGGCTCTGCCCCTGATCTGCCTCCTTGTCAGTCTCAACCAATCCTATGGGGAAGCACTGTGATTGGATCAGGCTATCACATGTCAGAAGACTGCTTGTTTTTCCTGAGTCTAACAGCATGGAGATTTACAGCTTCTGGCTTGACTACAATAAGATTTTTACTATATTTATGGAGGCATGAGGGGCCCAGGGGGGCTAGATGGTCATGTTAACACTATAGGGTCAGGAATACATGTAGTTGTACTGGTGACTATAGTGTCCCTTTAACTCTTACATGTGTGTGCAGTGGTGTATTTTGGTTTTGTGCTGCCCTAGGCATGACTAAACTGGGGCACCCCCCTAATCTAAATTTACCCCACCCCTACCAGTCAAGGCTGCACTTCTTCCTGATTAAGAACCTTCCTCTTTAGACTTCACCTTTTCATACTCCTTTAAAAGGGATACTGTAGAGCCAGGAAAGTTTTCCAGTTCCCTATAGTGCCCCCCTCCCTCCTACTCCCCATCCCCACTCAGCACTGAAGGCTTCAGTTACTTCCCTGAATCCAGTGCCTATGTCCATCAGCGCTGGGTCGGGCTCCTCCTCTGTGCTTGTATTAGGCTTCCTGATAGGAAAGCATTGCATTAATACTTTCCTATGGGGATTTAGCAGACACTGGATGTCCTCATGCACAGCATGTGTATGTGTATTGTTTTGTGACTGAAAGCAACAAGGAATTGTGCTGGATGGAGTCTATATATCTCCCCAGATTCTGCAAGGTTCCTACTTTGTGTAATTAGCCCCAGGGAAAAGTGGTGTTGTAAAATTAATATTGCACTTTATATAAGTGTATGTTTGGGCCCTGGGGTGGATCATTTGGAGAGTAGGATGGACCAGTGCTCCACTCCACATTTTGGAGGTTGCTTGGAAACTGCAGGTGAGAGGTCCAGTTCCAGAGTTTCAACACACTGATTTACCTCACCTGAAAAAAAGTTTTAATTGCAGGTGCTATTAAGTTCTCCACTGCCAAAGGAGGAGTAGAGATTGTTTTTGCTTCCTGTGAGTTGAAAGAACCTAAAACAGTAAGGTGGGTATTTATGTTGGGAAATGGAAAAGCCATCCAAAACCCAGTTAGTTTATTATTTTGTTAAGTTAGTGCTCAGAAGAGCAATGATTTTGTTTTTCTGTATTTTGTTATACCTCACTGCACATTGTTGAATTTTGGAACCACAATAAAAAGAGCAAGTCATTTTACCTCATGCAGCGTGTGAAGTGTCTCTGAAGCCTGAAAAGACTGTGTGTAATACTCTAATCCCCGGACAAGGTACCAAAGGAAAGGAGTACTTTTGTCACAGTATATAAATGTGTATCTGTTTAGTAGATAACTCCCTAATTTGGTATTCTTAAAGGGACACTCCAGGCACCCAGACCACTTCTGCCCATTGGAGTGGTCTGGGTGCCAACTCCCACTACTCCTAACCATGCAAGTTTAATTATTGCAGTTTTCTATAAACTGCAATAATTACCTTGCAGGGTTAACTCCACTTCTAGTGGCAGTCTACTAGACAGCCACTAGAGGTCACTTCCTCCTTTATAGCACAGGAAACCTCACGCGGCGCTCATTTCTACACAGGAAAGCATTGAAATTATTTTTCAATGCTTTACTATGGGGAGACGTAATGCACATGCGCGGCATTGCCGCGCATGCGCATTAGGTCTCCTCGGCTGGTGGGCGGGATCAGTCTCGCCCACCGGCCGACACAATGCGGAGGAGGAGACAGCGGCGAGGGACATCGCCGCTGCCTCAGGTAAGTGACTGAAGGGGTTTTCACCCCTTCAGTAACTGGGGATTGGGGGTGGGAGGGAAAGGGACCCTCCAGTGCCAGGAAAACGGATCGGTTTCCTGGCACTGGAGTTTCCCTTTAAATATGGCAAACCCAGGTAAGGATAACAAATAAGTGAGCTACCTACTAAACAAATGAAATATCAAAATTAAGACAAGAGCTTTTGAAGTTTGAATATATAAATTAACTATATATTGTGTGCGGCCCAAGACAATAACTTTTTGCTCAATGTGACGTTCTGAACCAAGAGAAAACCTTGAATTTGTTCCACATTAATTTTAAGGGTTTCTTTTCAGCATGCCCTCATGCCCCCATGCATATTTATATATTGTTTTTTTTTTAAGGGACCATAAGGGCTTACATTTAATGTTTGTTTTTTTATATATATATATATGCAAAGTAGAAGAGGTGCACTCGTAGGACTTTTTTCAAAAGTGTAATTTATTTTCTCAGTGTAATAAAGTTGATCCCTAGGAAAATAATTACATTTTATGATATATTATATATATTATATGTATATGTGATCCTCGGCACACTTCCTTATGTTTTTTCAGCCTTGGTGCTACCAGCGTATAAGTATACATGCAAAGTAGAAGAGGAGCACTCGTAGGACTTTTTTCAAAAGTGTAATTATTTATATATATATATATATATATATATATATATCCAAAATTGTGTTGAACATCCAGTGCAACTTATTAAAAAAAAAAAAAAACCTCAAAACACATTCATATAGCACTCCTGATTGTTAAATGTCTAATATGTTTAGGATATAAATTACAGTATGATAGTTATTACTAACCCTATACCTACCTCCACAGAACACACTGTACCAACCATATCCATTATACAATGCTTACACTAATTCTAATCATATGCCAACCCTAATCTTATGCTTAACCTTAAGCCTACACTATGTTTAACCTTTAAACAGCATAAACACATACCCAGCATGAACACTTAACTTACCCTAATCCTACATTAAATCTAACCAGAACCATATGACCAACCTATTCCTACCATGGACCTAGTGGTACCCAGTGGCATACCTACCACTTCAAAAGGCCCGGCCGCAGCCGCAACCCCTGTGACCATGGACCGCCTAGATACCCTCTTGGTCTGGGCACATCCGCAAAGACTCGGGTCCGTGGTTTCCATGTGTCTGGCAGGAAGGGAGAGCTGAACTGTGCTTCTCCACTACTGCTTGTGTGTAGTGTGGCTGAGCCGCCTGACAGTAAGTGCTCACTGGGACATGGGGAGGAGGGAGAAAGGTAGGGTATGGCACACATAGAGGGGAGAGAGGGAGGCTATGGGACACATTGGGTGGAGGGGGGAGAGAGGGTATGGGACATGGAAGGGCTGGGAGGGAGGAAGGTATGGGAAACATGGAGGGGCTGAGGGGAGAGGGAATGGGACACATAGAGGGGCTGTGGGGGTAGGAGGGTATGGGACACATGAAGGGCTTGAAAGGGAATGGGACAAATGAAGGGGCTGAGGGGGAGAGGGAATGGGACACATGAAGGGGCTGAGGGGGAGAAGGAATAGGACACATGGAGGGGAGAGGGAGTAGGACACATGGAGGGGCTGAGGAGGGGAGAGGGAATGGGACACATGGAGGGGAGAGGGAATGGGACACATGGAGGGACTGGGAAACATGTAGGGGCTGGGGGGGGAGATGGAATGGGACACATGGAGGGGCTGAGCGGGGGAGAAGGAATGGGACACATGGAGGGGCTGAGCGGGGGAAAAGGAATGGGACACATGGAGGGGCTGAGTGGGGGAGAAGGAATGGGACACATGGAGGGGCTGAGCGGGGGAGAGAGAATGGGACACATGGGCCTTGGGGTCGAGGAAATTAGGCAAATGGGGGGGTGTGGGAATAAGAAATATGCAGGAACTGGGGGGAGGGAATGAGACACAATGTGTGTGTGGGGGGTGAGACATGTGGGGTGGGGGGGTGGATGAGACACATGGGAGGGAAGGCCCAGGACAATTTTTGCACTGGGGCCCAGTGGATTCTAGTTATGCATCTTGGACATAAAAACCCAAGGGCAGAGTACAGAATATCTGATAAAGTCCTAACCTCAACATCTGAGGAAAGGGATTTAGGGGTAATAATGTCAGATGACTTACAGGTAGGCAAATAGTGTAATAGAACAGCAGGATATGCTAGCAGAATAATTGTATAGGGAGAGGTATTAGCAGTAGAAAGAGGGAAGTGCTCATGCCATTTTACAGAACTCTGGTGAGACCTCACTTGTAGTATTGTACGCTGTACTGGAGACCATATCAAATTAGTTGTTTTGCATTTTTCACACACAAACAAACAGGGCTGCCATCAGAAATTTTAGGGCCCCTGACACAGCTCAAGATCTGGGCCCCCGGGGCCAGCCCCGAGTCCGCCCACAAGGATGAAGTGTGTGTGTGTGTGTATAGTGGATGCGGTATGTATGTCATGGATGCAGTATGTATAGTGGATGTAGAATGTGTATAGTGGAGGCGGTATGTGTGTCATGGATGCAGTGTGTATAGTGGATGCAGTATGTGTGTCATGGATGCAGTGTGTATAGTGGATGCAGTATGTGTGTCATGGATGCAGTGTGTATAGTGGATGCAGATTGTACGTTTTGTGTAATGTATGTAATGTTTGTATGCATGCATTAGATGCAGAGTGTGTGTGTAGTGAATGTAGGTGTGTGTATAGTGCATGCAGAGTGTGTGTTTTTGTAGTGGATGTAGTGTGTATAGTGAATGTAGTGTGTTTGTAGTGAATGTAGTGTGTTTGTAGTGAGTGAAACGTGTGTATAGTGAATGTAGTGTGTGTGTGTAGTGCAAAGTGTGTTTAGTGAATGTAGTGTGTGTGTAGTACAAAGTGTGTTTAGTGAATGTAGTGCGTGTGTAGTGCAGAGTGTGTTTAGTGAATGTAGTGTTTGTAGTGAGTGCAGAGTGTATAGTGAATGTAGTGCAGAGTGTGTTTAGTGAATGTAGTGTGTGTGTAGAGCACAATGTGTATAGTGAATGTAGTGTGTGTCTGTAGCGCAAAGTGTGTTTAGTGAATGTAGTGTGTGTGTGTGTAGTGCAGAGTGTGTTTAGTAAATGTAGTGTTTGTAGTGAGTGCAGAGTGTGTTTAGTGAATGTAGTGCAGAGTGTGTTAGTGAATGTAGTGTGTGTGTAGTGCAGAGTGTGTTTAGTGAATGTAGTGTGTGTGTAGTGCAGAGTGTGTTTAGTGAATGTAGTGCAGAGTGTGTTAGTGAATGTAGTGTGTGTGTAGTGCAGAGTGTGTTTAGTGAATGTAGTGTGTGTGTAGTGCAGAGTGTGTTTAGTGAATGTAGTGTGTGTGTGTAGTGCAGAGTGTGCTTGTTAGGATTCAGTGTGTGTGTAAAATAGGGGGGAAGGGGAGTATTATTTTTTTTTATTTATTTGTGTATATTTCAATTTTATTCCCCCCTCCCTGGTTCTTACCGTGCCAGGGAGGAGGGAGATCGCATTTCCTGTTGATCCAGTGGCATGGTGGAGAGTGGTGTTCCTAGGCAGCAATGTAAACACTGCATTTTCTCTGAAAAGGCAGTCTTTGCAGCAAAAACCCTGCAGTGGTAGACTATACTCACCAGAACAACTACATTAAGCTGTATAATATAAATTAAGCTGTAGTTGTTCTGGTAACTATATAGTGTCCCTTTATGTTTGTGTGTGCAAAGGGGAAGGGACTGCAGAGGGTGCCGAAAGGAAGGGGCTGTAAAGGGTGTGAGTGGAAGGGGCTGCAGAGGGTACAGGGGGGAATAGAGGCTGTAGTGGGTGCAGAGGAGGGACAGGATGTAGTGGGTGCAAAGGGTAATAGGAGCTGCAGTGGGAGCAGTTGGGTAGGGGATTCAGTGGGAGCAGGGAGGTAGGGGCTGCAGGAGGTAGGGGCTGCAGTGGGAGCAGGGGTAGGTGCTACAGATGGAGCAGGGAGGTAGGGGCTGAATTAGGTAGGGGTTGCAGAGGGAGCAGGGAGGTAGAAGCTGTAGGGGGTATGGGCTAGGGGCTGCAGAGGGAGCAGGGGGTAGGGGCTGCAGAGGGAGCAGGGGGTAGGGGCTGCAGAGGGGGTAGGGGCTGCAGAGGGAGCAGGGGCTGCAGAGGGAGCAGGGGCTGTAGGGGGTATGGGCAGCAGTGGTCGCAGGGGGTAGGGGCTGCAGAGGGAGCAGGGGCTGCAGAGGGAGCAGAGAGGTAGGGGCTGTAGGGGTTATGGGCTGCAGTGGTCGCAAGGGTTAGGAGCTGCAGAGGGAGGTGGGAGGTAGGGGCTGTAGGGGGTATGGGCTGCAGTGGGTAGGAGCTGCAAGGGGTATGGACTGCAGTGGGATCAGGGGCGTAGGGGATGCAATGGGAGCAGGGGGGTGGGGATGCAGTGGGAGCAGGGAGGTAGAAGCTGTAGGGGGTATGGGCTAGGGGCTGCAGAGGGAGCAGGGGGTAGGGGCTGCAGAGGGAGCAGGGGGTAGGGGCTGCAGAGGGGGTAATGGGTAGGGGCTGCAGAGGGGGTAGGGGCTGCAGAGGGAGCAGGGGCTGCAGAGGGAGCAGGGGCTGTAGGGGGTATGGGCTGCAGTGGTTGCAGGGGGTAGGGGCTGCAGAGGGAGCAGGGGCTGCAGAGGGAGCAGAGAGGTAGGGGCTGTAGGGGTTATGGGCTGCAGTGGTCGCAAGGGTTAGGAGCTGCAGAGGGAGGTGGGAGGTAGGGGCTGTAGGGGGTATGGGCTGCAGTGGGTAGGAGCTGCAAGGGGTATGGACTGCAGTGGGATCAGGGGCGTAGGGGATGCAGTGGGAGCAGGGGGGTGGGGATGCAGTGGGAGCAGGGGGGTGGGGGCTGCAGAGGGAGGAGGGGATACAGTGGGAGCGGGGGGTAGGGGCTGCAGAGGGAGCAGAGGGGTAGGGGCTGCAGAGGGAGCAGGGGGGTAGGGGATGCAGTGGGGGTAGGGGCTGCAGAGGGGCTAGAGGCTGCAAAGGGAGCAGGGGGTAGGGACTGCAGAGGGAGCAGAGGATGCAGTGGGGTAGGGGCTGCAGTGGGAGCAGGGGGGTAGTGGCTGCAGAGGGAGCAGGGGGTAGGGGCTGCAGAGAGAGCAGGGGATGCAGTGGGAGCGGGGGGTAGGGGATGCAGGGGGGGTAAGGATGCAGTGGGAGCAGGGGGGGTAGGGGATGCAGTGGGAGCAGGGGGTTAGGGGCTGCAGAGGGAGCATGGGGGTAAGGGCTGCAGAGAGAGCAGGGGATGCAGTGGGAGCAGGGGGGGTAGGTGATGCAGTGGGAGCAGGGGGGGTAGGGGATGCAGTGGGAGCAGGGGGCTAGGGGATGCAGTGGGAGCAGGGGGTAGGAGATGCAGTGGGAGCAGGGGGTAGGAGATGCAGTGGGAGCAGGGGGTAGGGGGATGCAGTGGGAGCAGGGGGTAGGGGGATGCAGTGGGAGCAGGGGGGTAGGGGATGCAGTGGGAGCAGGGGGGTAGGGGATGCAGTGGGAGCAGGGGGATGCAGTGGGAGCAGGGGGGTAGGGGATGCAGTGGGAGCAGGGGGTAGGGGATGCAGTGGGAGCAGGGGGGTAGGGGATGCAGTGGGAGCAGGGGGGTAGGGGATGCAGTGGGAGCAGGGGGGTAGGGGATGCAGTGGGAGCAGGGGGGGTAGGGGATGCAGTGGGAGCAGGGGGTAGGGGATGCAGTGGGAGCAGGGGGTAGGGGATGCAGTGGGAGCAGGGGGGGTAGGGGATGCAGTGGGAGCAAGGGGGGTAGGGGATGCAGTGGGAGCAAGGGGGGGTAGGGGATGCAGTGGGAGCAAGGGGGGGTAGGGGGTGCAGTGGGAGCAAGGGGGGTAGGGGGTGCAGTGGAAGCAAGGGGGGAGTAGGGGATGCAGTGGGAGCAGGGGGGTAGGGGATGCAGTGGGAGCAAGGGGGGGTAGTGGCTCCCAAAACCCTCCCAAACCTTACCTCTCTGGTGGTCCTCTTGTAAGTCTGCTCAGGGCAGCTCCGCACAGCTCACTGTGACTGGTGATGTCACTTCCTGCAGAACAAGCCTCACGGAGCTGCCCTGAGCAGTTACAGCCAGCTCAGTGAGGCTGTGTTCTGAGACAGGCACACTGTGGGGCAGCCTAGTGGGGTCTTTGGGAGGCCCCTTAGCTGCCCCTCAGTGTGCCCTGCACGGAGGGAGAACATTTTTAGCAGCAGGGGCCCGCGGACGGCTGTGCGGGCCCCTTGCTGAGTGCAGGCTGGCTGGGGAGATTGTTTAACTCCCCAGCTCAGCCATTACTTACTGTAGCAGTATGTGGGGCTCGGGGCCCCCCAGGACCGCCGGGCCCATGACAACTGTTATGGTTGTCATGCCCTGATGGCGGCCCTGCAAACAAATATTAACACTAACTTTGGCCAGTGTTTGTGACCAAGTGGCTACTAAAAAAGACTGGACATACCCCAATACCTTGGGTTGTCTACTATTGCAAATGGTATGCCATCTTAGGGGTAATTTTCATTCCTGGCCAACCATATGGTCTCAAATGCAACATAACCTGAATTTCAATGTAAAAAAACTGAAAAATGTAACATGCTATATTTGACTAGTGATGTACCGAACTGTTCGCTGGCGAATAGTTCCCGGCGAACATAGCGTGTTCGCGTTCGCCACGGCGGGCGAACACATGCGCGGTTCGATCCGCCCCCTATTCGTCATCATTGAGTAAACTTTGACCCTGTGCCTCACGGTCAGCAGACACATTCCAGCAAATTAGCAGCAGATCCTCCATTCCAGACCGTCCCACCTCCTGTACAGCATCCATTTTAGATTCATTCTGAAGCTGCATTCTTAGATAGAGGAGGGAAAGTGTAGCTGCTGCTCATTTCATAGGGAAATTGATAGCTAGGCTAGGGTATTCCGTATCCACTGCAGTCCTGAAGGACTCATCTGATCTCTGCTGTAAGAACAGCATCCCAAAAAGCCCTTTTTAGGGCTAGAACATCAGTCTGCTTTTTTTTTCTGTGTAATGTAATTGCAGTTGCCTGCCTGCCAGCTTCTGTGTCAGGCTCACAGTGGATACTGTGCCCACTTGCCCAGTGCCACCACTCATATCTGGTGTCACAATAGCTTGCATTTAAAAACAAAAACATGTTTTTCACTGTAATAGATTGAATAGCAGTTAGTTGTCTGCCAGCTTCTGTGCCAGGCTCACATTGGATACTGTGCCCACTAGCCCAGTGCCACCACTCATATCTGGTGTCACAATAGCTTAAGCTTGCATTTAAAATCAAAAAGATTTTTTTTACTGTAATAGATTGAATAGCAGTTAGTTGTCTGCCAGCTTCTGTATGTAGCTCTGTTTGGAATGGAAATAAACTGTACAAAAAAGATGGTTTGCATCTTTCTCAAAAGGGAACAAATGTTCTCCGTGAGCAGTTCAGAGGTTTTGCTAAGATGTATTTAAACTAGGAGGGGGGGGGGGGCAAAAGGGTGATAAAACATCAATCCAATTGTCCCCCGAAACAAGGACAGAATGTGCCTGTAGCAAGTGTGTTAAAAAATGATAAGCTTAGAGTCATGTCTACAAATGCTCGCCGTTTAGGGAATAAGATCCATGAACTTGTGGCAATAATGGCAACTGATAGTGTAGATTTAGTCGCTGTTACTGAGACATGGTATAATGAAAAAAATGACTGGGACATAGCAATACCAGGGTACTCTTTATATAGAAAAGACAGGGAAGGCAAGAAAGGGGGAGGGGTGGCCCTGTATGTGAAGGATAGCATAAAATCTAGCCTAATAAAGGTTAGTGAGACGAACATAGTCAATTTGGGTTACGTTAGAATTTGGTAATCACACAGTAATTCATGTAGGTGTGATTTATAGGCCCCCAGGACAAATTGAAGAGTTAGATGATCTACTAGTTGAGGAAATAGCTAAAATGACAATGAAGGGGGAAGTTATCACCATGGGTGACTTTAATCTTCCTGATGTGAATTGGAAAACAAAAACAGCTACTTGTGCCAGAAGCACACACATTCTAAACTCCCTACTGGGATTGTCTCTAAAACAAGTCGTTGAGGAGCCAACTCGTAAAGAGGCCATACTAGATTTAGTGTTAACAAATGGAGATTTGGTATCAGATATTACTGTAGGTGAAAGTTTAGGATCCAGTGATCATCAGTCAGTGTGGTTTAATATAAGAACAGTGACTGAGTCACACCACACAAAAACAAAAGTTTTAGACTTTAGAAAAACAGACTTTTCTAAAATTAGAATATGTGTAAAGGAGTCATTAACAGACTGGAGCAACTTAAATGGAGTCCAAAAGAAATGGGATTATTTAAAAACTGCACTACTGAAGGCAACAGAAAATTGCATTAGGCTTGTCAGTAAAAGCAAAAAATTCAAGAAACCACTGTGGTACTCCGCAGATGTGGCCAAAATAGTAAAAAACAAAAAGTTAGCATTTAGTAATTATAAAAAAACCCAGAGTGAGGAAGACAGAATGACCTATAAGATTAGGCAGAAAGAGGCTAAGCAAGTTATAAGAGTTTCCAAATCACACACAGAAGAGAAAATAGCACAGTCAGTAAAAAAGGGGGACAAAACTTTTTTTAGATACATAAATGAGAAAAGAAAAGTAAAACAAGGATTAGTTAGATTAAAAACAAAAGAAGGAAGGTATGTAGATGAGGATAAAGGTCTAGCTGACTGCCTCAATGAATATTTTTGTTCGGTATTTACAGCTGAAAATGAAGGAAAGGGACCTCTGTTAAAAAAAAGGATAAATTAGTCATTTATTACACGTGAGTTTACAGAGGAAGAGGTTCTATTTCAACTGTCAAAAGTAAAGACAAATAAGTCAATGGGACCTGATGGAATACACCCAAAGCTATTAAAAGAGCTTAGTGGTGTACTAGCAAAACCATTAACAGATTTATTTAACCAATCATTGTTAACAGGAGTAGTCCCAGAAGATTGGAAGTTAGCGAATGTTGTGCCCATTAACAAGAAAGGTAATAGGGAGGAGTCGGGCAACTATAGGCCAGTAAGCCTTACTTCAGTAGTGGGGAAAGTGATGGAAACCATGTTAAAGGATAGGATTGTTGAACATCTAAAAACACATGGATTTCAAGATCAGAGACAACATGGGTTTACTTCAGGGAGATCATGCCAAACTAATCTTATTGATTTTTTTGATTGGGTAACTAAAATTATAGGTCAGGGTGGTGCAGTAGACATTGCTTACCTAGATTTCAGTAAGGCTTTTGACACTGTTGCACATAGAAGGCTTATCAATAAACTGCAATCTTTGAGTTTGGATTCCAATATTGTTGAATGGGTAAGGCAGTGGCTGAGTGACAGGCAACAGAGGGTTGTAGTCAATGGAGTATATTCGAAGCTTGGGCTTGTCACCAGTGGGGTACCTCAGGGATCTGTACTTGGACCCATTCTCTTTAATATTTTTATTAGTGATATTGCAGAAGGTCTTGATGGTAAGGTGTGTCTTTTTGTGGATGATACTAAGATATGTAACAGGGTTGATGTTCCAGGAGGGATAAGCCAAATGGAAAATGATTTAGGTAAACTAGAAAAATGGTCAGAGTTGTGGCAACTGACATTTAATGTGGATAAGTGCAAGATAATGCATCTTGGACGTAAAAACCCAAGGGCAGAGTACAGAATATTTGATAGAGTCCTAACCTCAACATCTGAGGAAAGGGATTTAGGGGTGATTCTTTCTGAGGACTTAAAGGTAGGCAGACAATGTATAGAGCAGCAGGAAATGCTAGCAGAATGCTTGGTTGTATAGGGAGAGGTATTAGCAGTAGAAAGAGGGAAGTGATCATGCCATTGTACAGAACACTGGTGAGACCTCACTTGGAGTACTGTACACAGTACTGGAGACCATATCTTCAGAAGGATATTGATACCTTAGAGAGAGTTCAAAGAAGGGCTACTAAACTGGTTCATGGATTGCAGGATAAAACTTACCAGGAAAGGTTAAAGGATCTTAACATGTATAGCTTGGTGGAAAGACGAGACAGGGGGATATGATAGAAACATTTAAATACATAAAGGGAATCAACACAGTAAAGGAGGAGACTATATTTAAAAGAAGAAAAACTACCACAACCAGAGGACATAGTCTTAAATTAGAGGGACAAAGGTTTAAAAATAATATCAGGAAGTATTACTTTACTGAGAGGCAGGGGAGGGCTGTCAGCCTTTGGCCTGGAGGGCAAATCCAGTCAAGTGGCCCATTGCACCAAGAGGAGAGTAAAAACACCTTTCCCATGTGATTGAAAGGGGGGGGGGGGGCGGGGGGAGCAGTCACCTAAACAGACACTCAATGAAAAGCACACACACACTTGCTGATTTGGCGCACACTAAAAAACACACTCACTGACAGGCACAGACACACACAGAAAGACACACTGTTACAGGCATACTGACTCAGACAGACATACTGACACACATGCATACTGGCTGACATACACACAAACTGGCACACACAGAGACATACTTGCACGCACACACAGACATACTGGCGCACACACACACACACACACATACAGACATATTGACACACACATACACCCAAACTTTACACTTTTAAAATCAGTAGACAGTGGCTGAGTAAAGGGACAGGGCTGTAGTGGGGGGACAGGGGCTGTAGTAGAGGGTATAAACTGTAATTGGGGGGTTTAGGAAATGTAGGGGGGATAGGGGCTTAAGTAGGTTGATGGCTACAATTTGGGAAAGGGGTTGTGGTGTGGGTGATATGGGTTGCAATTGGGGGAAGAGGAGCTGTAGTGGGGATGTTATGGGGCTGTAGTGGGAGGCATGGGGCTGAGAAAGGGGGCAGGAGCTGAGAGGGGGAAAAAAAACGAGCAGGGAAAGGGTGGGACAGAGCCTGACTAAGGGACAGGGGATGGCTGAGGAGGGGGACAGGGATTGAGGAGGGGGGGCAGGGCTGAGGAGGGGACAGGGGCGAGGAGGGGGGGGCAGGGCTGAGGAGGTGACAGGGCTGAGGAGGGGGGACAGGGGCTGAGGAGGGGGGACAGGGGCTGAGGAGGGGGGACAGGGGCTGAGGAGGGGGGGCAGGGCTGAGGAGGGGGGAAGAGAGGGGATAGGGCTGAGGAGGGGGGGAAGAGAGGGGGCAGGGCCGAGGAGGGGAATAAAAAAAAAACGAAAGTGTATTTCCCCCTCCCTGAGCCTTACCTGACGCCAGGGAGGGGTGGGCAGCAGCCAGCATACAGCAACAGTCAGTGAAGTCTGGAGCCTGCAGTCAGTGGAGTCGGACGGCCTCTCCTGATGATGTCAGGAGGAGGGGGCGTGGCTTCCTCTGCTCTTCTCCCAGACTCCCCAGCGGTCCTGGGAGAAGAGCAGTGAAAGTCACGCCCCCTCCTCCTGACATCATCAGGAGAGGCCGGCCGACTCCACTGACTGCAGACTGCAGGAAGAGTGAGGTAAATTGAAAAATTTGAGTCCTCAGCCAGAGGCAGGGGATTCAGATTTTCCTTTTTTTGCTGGATGTGGGCAGCCCTGGCCCCTGGGTTTAGGGCGGCCTGGGGGGCAATTGCCTCCCTGCCCCCCTTCCCAGCCCGCCCCTGCTGAGAGGGTAGTGGATGCATGGAATAGCCTTCCAGCTGAAGTGGTAGAGGTTAACACAGTAAAGGAGTTTAAGCATACGTGGGATAGGCGTAAGGCTATCCTAACTATAAGATAATGCCAGGGACTAATGAACGTATTTAGAAAACTGGGCAGACTAGATGGGCCGAATGGTTCTTATCTGCCGTCACATTCTATGTTTCTATGTTTCTATGTATCAGGCTCACAGTGGATACTGTGCCCACTTGCCCAGTGCCACCACTCATATCTGGTGTCACAATAGCTTAAGCTTGCATTTAAAAACAAAAACATGTTTTTCACTGTAATAGATTGAATAGCAGTTAGTTGTCTGCCAGCTTCTATGTCAGGCTCACAGTGGATACTGTGCCCACTTGCCCAGTGCCACCACTCATATCTGGTGTCACAATAGCTTAAGCTTGCATTTAAAAACAAAAACATTTTTTTCACTGTAATAGATTGAATAGCAGTTAGTTGTCTGCCAGATTCTGTGTCAGACTCACAGTGGAAACTGTGCCCACTTGCCCAGTGCCACCACTCATATCTGGTGTCACAATAGCTTAAGCTTGCATTTAAAAACAAACAATTTTTTTTCACTGTAATAGATTGAATAGCAGTTAGTTGTCTGCCAGCTTCTGTGTCAGGCTCACAGTGGATACTGTGCCCACTTGTTCAGTGCCACCACTCATATCTGGTGTCACAATAGCTTAAGCTTGCATTTAAAAACAAAACAATTTTTTTCACTGTAATAGATTGAATAGCAGTTAGTTGTCTGCCAGATTCTGTGTCAGACTCACAGTGGAAACTGTGCCCACTTGCCCAGTGCCACCACTCATATCTGGTGTCACAATAGCTTAAGCTTGCATTTAAAAACAAAAATTTTTTTTTCACTGTAATAGATTGAATAGCAGTTAGTTGTCTGCCAGCTTCTGTGTCAGGCTCACAGTGGATACTGTGCCCACTTGTTCAGTGCCACCATTCATATCTGGTGTCACAATAGCTTAAGCTTGCATTTAAAAACAAAACAATTTTTTTCACTGTAATAGATTGAATAGCAGTTAGTTGTCTGCAAGCGTCTGGGTGTCAGGCCTTCAGCGTGTACTCTGCCAACCTCTGCAAGTGCACTTTGCCACTCATATCTGGTGTCACAATAGCGTGCCTTTAAAAAGCAAAAACGTTTTTCACTGTAAGCTAATAGCAGTCAGTGTCCTTCAAGTGGGTGTCAGGCCTTCAGCGTGTACTCTGCCAACCTCTGCAAGTGAACTTTGCCACTCATATCTGGTGTCACTATAGCGTGCCTTTAAAAAGCAAAAACGTTTTTCACTGTAAGCTAATAGCAGTCAGTGTCCTTCAAGTGGGTGTCAGGCCTTCAGCGTGTACTCTGCCAACCTCTGCAAGTGCACTTTGCCACTCATATCTGGTGTCACTATAGCATGCATTTAAAAAGAAAAAAAGTTTTTTGCTGTTATAGATTGAATAGCAGTTAGTTGTCTTCAAGCGGGTGTCAGGCCTTCAGCGTGCACTTTGCCACTCATACCTGGTGTCACAATAGCGTGCCTTTAAAAAGCAAAAAAGTTTTCCACTGTAAGATAATAGCAGTCAGTGTACTTCAAGTGGGTGTCATACCTTCAGCGTGTACTCTGCCACTCATACCTGGTGTCACAATAGCGTGCCTTTAAAAAGCAAAAAAAGTTTTTCACTGTAAGCTAATAGCAGTCAGTGTACTTCAAGTGGGTGTCATACCTTCAGCGTGTACTCTGCCAACCTCTGCAAGTGCACTTTGCCACTCATATCTGGTGTCACAATAGCGTGCCTTTAAAAAGCAAAAACGTTTTTCACTGTAAGCTAATAGCAGTCAGTGTCCTTCAAGTGGGTGTCAGGCCTTCAGCGTGTACTCTGCCAACCTCTGCAAGTGCACTTTGCCACTCATATCTGGTGTCACTATAGCGTGCCTTTAAAAAAGCAAAAACGTTTTTCACTGTAAGCTAATAGCAGTCAGTGTCCTTCAAGCGGGTGTCAGGCCTTCAGCGTGCACTTAGCCACTCATATCTGGTGTCACTATAGCGTGCCTTTAAAAAGCAAAAATGTTTTTCACTGTAAGCTAATAGCAGTCAGTGTACTTCAAGTGGGTGTCAGGCCTTCAGCGTGTACTCTGCCAACCTCTGCAAGTGCACTTTGCCACTCATATCTGGTGTCACTATAGCATGCATTTAAAAAGAAAAAAAGTTTTTCGCTGTTATAGATTGAATAGCAGTTAGTTGTCTTCAAGCGGGTGTCAGGCCTACAGCGTGTACTCTGCCAATCTCTGCCAGTGCACATTGCCACTCATATCTGGTCTCACAATAGCTTACACGCATAGTACCACTAATCCAAAAAAAAATGACAGGCAGAGGCAGGCCACCCCGAAGGGGCCATCGTGGTCGTGGTGCTGTGATTCCCTTTGGCCCTAGAATAATGCCCAGTTTTCAGAGGCCACGTACCCTGAACTTGAAAAGTTCTGAGGACATAGTTGACTGGCTAACACTGGACACCCAATCTTCTACAGCTTCCGCTCGGAACCTTGACGCACCATCCTCCTCCAGCTTAGCTTCGGGCACCTCTCAAGATACCACTCACCCGCCTGCCACCACCACCAACACTAGCACCACAGTCGCTTCACTTGGTATGTCAGAGGAGTTATTTACACATCCATTTGAAGAAATGAGTGATGCGCAACCAATATTGACAGAGGATGTAGATAACAGGGATATGTCTCAGGCAGGCAGCATTACACACATGGACGTACGGTGTGATGATGATGATGTTGTACCCGCTGCTGCTTCCTTTGCTGAGTTGTCAGATACAAGTGAAGCAGTTGATGATGACGATGCGTCCATGGATGTCACGTGGGTGCCCGCTCGGCAAGAAGAAGAACAGGGTGAAAGTTCAGATGGGGAGACAGAGAGGAGGAGCAGGAGACGAATTGGAAGCAGGGGGAGGTCGTCGCAAGGAGCTAGTGGCACAGTCAGACAGCATGCATCGGCACCCGGGGTCAGCCCGACAGCACGCCAATAAACACATGCTGTGTCCACCACCAGAATGCCGTCATTGCAGAGCTCAGCAGTGTGGCATTTTTTTTGTGTGTCTGCCTCTGACAACAGCGATGCCATTTGCAACCTGTGCCAAAAGAAACTGAGTCATGGGAAGTCCAACACCCACCTAGGTACAACTGCTTTGCGTATGCTTATGATCGCACATCACAAACACCTATGGGATCAACACATGAGTACAAGCAGCACACAAACTCAGAGCCACCATCCTCCTCCTGGTCCAGCATCTTCAGCCACGTCAACCACTGCTGTCCTCCTTGCCCCCTCTCAACCATCTGCCACTCCGTCTCTCGCCTTGAGCAGTTCCCGCTCATCTGCCCACAGTCAGGTGTCTGTCAAGGACATGTTTGAGCGTAAGAAGCCAATGTCAGAAAGTCACCCCCTTGCCCAGCGTCTGACAGCTGGCTTGTCTGAACTATTAGCCCGCCAGATTTTACCATACAAGCTGGTGGAGTCTGAGGCGTTCAAAAATGTGTGGCTACTGGGATACCGCAGTGGAAGGTACCCGGACGAAATTTCTTTGCACAAAAGGCAATCCCCAACCTGTACTCGATTGTGCAAAAGGAAGTAATGGCATGTCTGGCACACAGTGTTGAGGCAAGGGTCCATCTGACCACTGATACCTGGTCTGCAAAGCATGGTCAGGGCAGGTATATCACCTACACTGCGCATTGGGTAAACCTGCTGACGGCTGCCAAGCATAGAATGCGTGGCTCTGCAGAGGAGTTGGTGACACCGCCACGACTTGCAGGCAGGCCTGCTGCCACCTCCTCTACTCCTCCTACTCCATCCTCTTCCATAACCTCCTCGGCTGAGTCCTCTTCTGCGTCTTGCTCCACATCAACGGCACCCCCCAGCTCCCCAGGTACTATTCCACATCCCGGATACGGCAGTGTCACGCCGTCTTGGGTTTGACTTGCTTGAAAGCAGAGAGTCACACTGGACAAGCACTCCTGTCCACCCTGAATGCACAGGTGGAAAAGTGGCTGACTCCGCAGCAACTGGATATCGGCAAAGTGGTTTGTGACAATGGAACAAATTTGTTGGCGGCATTGAAGTTGGGCAAGTTGACACCTGTGCCGTGCATGGCACATGTGTGTAATCTGATCGTACAACGCTTTGTGCATAAGTACACAGGCTTACAGGATGTCCTGAAGCAGGCCAGGAAGGTGTGTGGCGATTTCAGGCGTTCCTACATGGCCATGGCGCACTTTGCAGATAACCAGCGGCGAAACAACATGCCAGTGAGGCGCTTGATTTGCGACAGCCCGACACGTTGGAATTCAACACTGCTAATGTTCGACCGCCTGCTCCAGCAAGAAAAAGCCGTTAATGAATATTTGTATGACCGGGGTGCTAGGACAGCCTCTGGGGAGCTGGGAATTTTTTTCCCACGTTACTGGAAGCTCGTGCGCAATGCCTGTAGGCTCATGCGTCCATTTGAGGAGGTGACAAATCTAGTCAGTCGCACCGAAGGCACCATCAGTGACATCATACCATTTGTTTTCTTCCTGGAGCGTGCCCTGCGAAGAGTGCTAGATCATGCCATAGATGAGCGTGAAGAGGAAGAGTTGTAGTCACCATCACCACCAGAAACAGCCTTATCAGCATCGCTTGCTGGACCTGCGGCAACGCTGGAAGAGGATTGTGAGGAAGAGGAGTCAGAGGAGGAATGTGGCTTTGAGGAGGAGGAGGAAGACCAACCACAACAGGCATCCCAGGGTGCTCATTGTCACCTATCTGGTACCTGTGGTGTTGTACGTGGCTGGGGGGAAGAACATACCTTCATTGAGCTCACTGAGGAGGAGGAACGGGAAATGAGTAGCTCGGCATCCAACCTTGTGCAAATGGGGTCTTTCATGCTGTCGTGCCTGTTGAGGGACCCTCGTATAAAAAGGCTGAAGGAGAACGACCTGTACTGGGTGTGCATGCTACTAGACCCCCGGTATAAGCAGAAAGTGGCGGAAATGTTACCGAATTACAACAAATCGGAAAGGATGCAGCATTTGCAACATAAATTAAAAAGTATGCTTTACACAGTGTATAAGGGTGATGTCACAGCACAACGGGAATCTAACTGGGGAAGAGGTGAAAGTCATCCTCCTCCTCCCACGACCACGCCGGCAAGGACAGGACGCTTTAAAGACGTGTTGTTGATGGAGGACATGCGGAGCTTTTTAAGTCCTACGCATCGCCACAGCCCTACGGGATCCACCCTCAGATAACGACTCAACCGACAGGTAGCAGACTACCTCGCCTTAACTGCAGATATCGACACTCTGAGGAGCGATGAACCCCTTGACTACTGGGTGTGCAGGCTTGACCTGCGGCCTAAGCTATCCCAATTTGCGATAGAACTTCTGGCCTGCCCCGCTTCAAGTGTCCTGTCAGAAAGGACCTTCAGTGCAGCAGGAGGTATTTTCACTGAGAAGAAAAGTCGCCTAGGTCAAAAAAGTCTAGATTACCTCACCTTTATTAAGATGAATGAGGGATGGATCCCGAAGGGACTGACAGTGGGCGATACATTCGACTAAAAAAGGCCTGATGAGATGAGCTGCCTTGGGCTAAAAATGGTCCACACGCAGCTGTATTTTAGCTCTGAATGCCGGTTGACTTGCGTGACTTATCCGCCACCAACTAGGGTTCAAGCCGCAATGTTTTAGGGCACTATCTGCCTGGGAAACAAAAAAAAACTTTATGGCCGCTGCTACAGCAGCGGCTGCAACAATACCTAATTTTTCAGGCATATGTACATGCCTAATTTTTCGGCCCTCTGGTGCTGCACTGTGGCTTCAAAAAACAAACCAAAAAAAAAGGCACTTAACAGGGATTAAACTGATAGGAATAGTACTACTTAACACACCACTCCTATCTGGTGGCACATTAGATTGCACGTACAGTGCCCCAAATTTGAAGTAGGAGGACCGACCAAGCATCTTTTTCCATCTCCCGGTTCCTAAAATCGATGCCATATACACGTCCCCTGATAGGGCGCCAGCTCGTTATTCTCTTGGGCGCCAGCTCGTTATTCTCTTTTTCACTTCACTAGGGACACTTTACTGCACTATGGGCACTTAGACCCACTCTTTGTCTTGCACACTGTTATTCCTAGCCAGCATCTGTGATGGGAAATCAGGCAGTCATCTAAACGTTTAGATTGAGCTTTAGTTTGGAACACCCTTGAAGGTGTTTAAGGAGATTAGGGCTAGTTTAGAGGATTCTTCTTGGACCTCTCTGAGTCTTTATAGCCCTTCTACCTATCCAGCATTTCTGGAAACTAGCTAAGAAAAAGGGTGGCTGTGTGTCTGTAATACATTTAACTTTATATCACCTTATTGACACTTTATCACTCCGGTCTCCATGCTCTCTGCCTATACCCATCTATTTAGAGGGAATTTCCTTGCCCCTGCCAATATTATATAATAGGTAATAGTATTACCATTATTACACAATTAGGTCTCTGAGGACAGGTGTCAACCCATATCTGCCAAGTGACCCTATGTAGGGGGAACAGTCCCTATTCTGCTGTGTCAGTGTGTATCAGGGGCTCTGAGGACAGGTGTCAATCCATATCTGCCAAGTGACCCTATGTAGGGGGAACAGTCTCTATTCTGATCTGTGTCAGTGTGTATCACGGTCTCTGAGGACAGGTGTCAATCCATACTTGCCAAGTGACCCTATGTAGGGGGAACAGTCTCTATTCTGCTCTGTGTCAGTGTGTATCAGGGATCCTTAGGACAGGTGTCAATCCATATCTGCCAAGTGACCCTATGTAGGGGGAACAGTCTTTATTCTGCTCTGTGTCAGTGTGTATCAGGGGTTCTTATAACAGGTGTCAATCCATATGTCAAGGTGTCAATATGTCATATGTCAGGTGTCAATCCATATCCATTGTGATTTAGGAATGTTAGGTGATTTATGCCCTTTATGGATTAAAACTAGACTCTGCATCAACTGTGTAATTTTCCATGGGAGTTTTGCCATGGATCCCCCTCCAGCATGCCACAGTCCAGGTGTTAGTCCCCTTGAAACAACTTTTCCATCACTTTTGTGGCCAGAAAGAGTCCCTGTGGGTTTTAAAATTTGTCTGCCCATTGAAGTCAATGGCGGTTCGCCCGGTTCGCCGGTTCGCGAACGTTTGCTGAAGTTCACGTTTGCGAACCGAAAATTTCAGGTTCGCGACATCACTATATTTGACCATGTAACTTCCCAAAACACCATAAAACCTGTACATAGGGGGTACTGTTTTACATGTGAGACATCGCTGAATACAAATATTTGTATTTTATTGCAGTAAAAGCAAACAGTATTATGACATTCACAGTAAACATGTCATGTAGAACTGAAATAATAACAAAATTTATTATTTTTTCCCCACATTTCTTATAGTTTATTCATATTAAATTATATTTCATAGCTAAATGTTTGATTTTAAATGAAAGCCCTGTTTCCCCTGAATAAAATTATATTTAATAAGTGTGGGTGCACTTAATATAAAAGAGGTGAAATACGGTTAAACAGACATATAATCAAATTCCAGGTTTTGCTTACGTTTTGTTTTGATCACAACGTGTACATTTGGCTCAGTCCTTAAGGGGTTAAATGAAGTAGAAAAATACACTAATATGACACAATCACAGACACTAGCTAAGTAGATGCATCTCTGATGAAAAGAGGTTCTGACATTTCTTTCAGCCTTTAGCCCTTTCTGAGTCCCAAGTTGTGGCCAATATGAACTCTGGAATAATAGCCAGTAATTCACACTTGTGACCTTTCAATTCCTTCGTCAACCTCCTAATGAAAGTTGCCACTTCTGAATGCAGCCTCTTTCCATGTTTAATATTATGGCTCTCTAGTTTCCCTTCCATTATGTTCTTTAGGAGCCTGGTTAATGGAATCACCTACCCAAAGCTTTATGTTGTTTGACTTGTATTGTCTGTGACATTCGTGAAAGGTTTAAGGACTGCATCTATATGGCCTATATCTCTACATTCATCTCTCCCCGATGTTTATTTTTTTGTGATTCACACAAGTGGTACAGAAAGGGTAGCTAGAGTCTGCATCAGTTGTTTGAATGGCTCCCCTTCTTCTATGGCAAAAGAAGCAACTCTAACAGCAATGGCCTATCAGTTGTGTCGCCTTATATTTCAGAAGTTTTAACATGCCCTTTACCTGTACAGTGCCAAATTCTTCAAGGCTAATGGTGTAGTCTTTTGTGCACCCTCCCATCCATCTCTGTTGAGAAGCTTGAGCTTCCTCATCACATCTGGCACAGACCATTCTGGTGATGTGTTTGTAGATGATTGCTCATCCCTGTGCTGGTCATACGTACTCATTTTAATGTATCAATAAAGTAGTTTATTACACTATATTCTGGGACTTAACGTTTTTTTCCTTCCCCTAGAGCTGGACAACTCATTTCCTTTGATGGGGAACATACCACCTGGGGCTTGTGGACTAAGCAAAATGTACATTTCGCTTCATGACCGTGAGTACTTCTCGAATACTTGTTTTATGCATTTAATATAAATAGTGAGCAGCATATTTTTATTTTCTGTTTTTATCTGTTTATGTCACACGATTTCCTAACAACAAACAAGATCCTTTAGTGGGGATTATACCACTTAATGCTGCTTTCTGGGAGCCAGATGGAGGCTCCAAAATCTGTGAGTGTATTTTCAATTATTTGATCTTATCCCTATATTCCTACGTATTACATTAGATTGTGATTCATCGCCTTTTATCTCTGAACCATTTTTACTTAATATACTACACCATATTTTTCATCTCTTCTCATTTTACATATCCACCATTAGAGAATCCCTTAAATTGCCAATCCCTCTATTCAATCTGCACCACACAGCCTGCATTTTGCCAAACACCATCTCCCAATGTATCAACATAATCCCACACTTTCCCCCCACACTGCAGACTTGCTTCTGCTTGATGTGAAATCAGGGATTAATAGTACTGCTGCTGCTCAATCGAAGTGCCACAGCTGTTTCTTATTAATACACTTGTTGTTCCACTATATGCTGTAGAAGTACTATTAGTGATGAGTGTGACACTGGTGATTATGGGATGGAATGTACTAGTGGGGGTCTTTCAAACTACTACTACACTGTTCTCTTTCTTGTATTCGAGAGATGGAGTTGTCACACTAGATCCGTGCTACTCTGGCTCGTAATAGAATTCCTCCTCATGCTCAAGCCTTCTTTGTTAAAAAAAAAAAAACATACTTGTCCACATTATTGTGGGGCTAATTACTTTATTAAAATAACTTGCTTAAATTTAGATATGTTGGGATGGGAAAGGCTTGGATTTTACATACACACAACTTACTTAACATACTTTAAGAAAGAGCAGAAAAGACTGTCAAAAATGAACAAAAATAAATCCATGGTAAGACTGCTAAAATATTCAAAAGACTTTACCCACATGGTAGAAAATCTTGAAAACCACACATTCTCAGTTTAAAGCTTAGTAAATACACTAATACACCCGTGTCTCTAAAATCGGAACCATACAAATATACAAAGTATCTTATGTACAGAGAGTTCTCTTATTCAAATAGTATGAAAAATAAAATGTCACACCATGTCCAAGTGATACTTTGTGTCTGTAGTCTTTTTCTCACACTGGTCTTACAGCCTCATAGCAAATTTCCAAGTTGATACAGTAAAACATGTAGACCTTAAAACGAATATATATGAGAGGTGCATCGCATAAGACTGTTCTTTTATTAGGAGAATAAACCAAAAATGTGAAAATATGCTATACACTTTTTTTTCTTTATAGTAGTAAGACTGCACACGGTAAGAGACAGACTACAATCCAACAACTAACACAATGCTGCTAGTTCACATTCTCCGTGTTCCAGAAAAAGTAGATAAAGAAATGGAAAACTGATAGTCCTACTTACAGCTTTTCAAAGCCCTGTCTTTAAACTTCAAGAATGATCTAATTTTGCAGGAACTGTTAGTAGATGGGCTGATAAAATAATTTAAAATAGCTCTGAATGATAATTTGTCTGTGATTGTGGTCACTAGATTGGTCAGAAAATGTTAACTTTCATTGGCTGCAGCATCATACACACGATTACCGAATTAACCGAATGACATACCTTCTCTATTCTCTTCTGACTAAGTGACCAAAAGCCAGAATTTCAGTCAATTTGCAGTTCTTTCAAAGATGAATGCACCTGCCTAATGGTCTGTCTTGTTTATTTTTTGCAAATGGTTTGTTATGATGCAGTGATTTGAGTTTATCTCCTGCATTTTTGATTCTAAATGGGCAAATCATTCATTTGTCTCTGCAATTTTATAAAATTGTACATTACGTAAATTACTGGGATATTTTTTTTGTGTGACCATGTAGAAATCAGGATTATTTTAGCAGTATCAAACATCGGGTTTATGATATTGACGTCAAAATGTCTATAGAAATATATAGAAAACACGCTGATCAGCCACAATATCACAATCAAGTGACTAATATCACTTAGGTCCCCCTTGTGCTGCCAAAACATTCCTGACATTAGCAGCAGATCCTTTAAGTCCTGCAAGTTGTGAGGTGAGTTGTGAATCAGATTTGGTGTTGCAGCACATACAACAGATACTCAGTTAGCATCACCTTGAACTCTTTGTTATATTCCTCAACTCATTCCTGAGCAATTTTTGCAGGGTGCATCATTCTGCTAAAAGAGACCACTGCCATCAGGGAAAACCATTACTGTGAAGGGGATGTATGTGGTCTGCAACAATCTCTAGGTCGCTGATACATGTCAGAGTAACAGGACCCAAGGTTTCCCTGCAGAACATTGCCCAGAGCATAACACTGCCTCCACTGGGCTGCCTTCTTCCCATAGTGCATTCTACTGCCATCTTTTGCTCAGGTAAACGTTGCACATGCAACTGGCGATCCACCTGATCTAAAAGAAAACCTGATTCATCAAACCAGGCAATCTTCTTACATTGCGTAATGGTCCTGTTCTGACACTCAAGTCCCCATTGAAGGTAATTTTAGCAGTGGGCAATCAATGGGGACTCTGACTAATCTGTGGCTACACAGCCCCATACGCAGCAAACGGCAATGCACTGTGTGTTCTGACACCTTCCTATCATGGCCAGCATTATATTTTTCAGAAATTTGAGCCACAGTAGCTCTTCTGTGTGATCAGACCAGACGGCAAAGTCTTCACTCCTCACATGCATAAATGAGCCTTGGGCACCCATGACCCCGACACTGCTTCACTTTTTGTCCTTCCTTGCAGCACTTTTGTTAGGTACTAACCACTGCATACTAGGTACATGTCACAAGACTTGCAGATTTGACTATTTCAGACAGAATGACATGCTGGATATAAATAAGATGGCCCTATGGGCAGCTCACAAAACTGTTATCTAAGGTATTTTACCTAAAATAGCCTTCCATAGAAAAAATCTTACATTAGAACTACTTTTTAATATCCAGAAAATTTTACACAGACTTGAATCACAACATAGATCTTCTCCTTCAGATACAATATTGACTGAACTCCGAAAAGTCAATTCACAAATAACTAGATGTATTACTAGATGATGTGGTATGGCAAATAAAATGTCCTTGTAATAAAGCAATTAAAAAAATTACAGCAAATTGTTATATTACAAGGACATTGTGCGTGTATATATATTTGTGTATTATACACTGCTTTTTATATGTCCAACTTTAAATTTTCCAATAAATTAATTTTTACATTTCATCTGCCTGTCTTGCCTGTGTTAAATTATTATTTTTATCCTTCTACTCCAACACAGGGTGCTGTGCATTTTATAGTGCTTTTACCTCTACGTGCTTTTGTTTATTTAAGTCTCTCTTTACTAGAACTCCACAGCAGCACATTAACAAAGAGAGAAAAAAAAAATCAGAAAAAAGTAAAGTACAATAAAAGTCCCCTCCCAACCAACTACTTCCTTTTTCTTTGCTGCTCCACATCAAGCACAGGTCAGAGTACCACTGCCTCTTATTCTTAGTGGGTGGCTGTGGGATTAAGTATATATATATATATATATATATATATGTATATGTATATGTGTATATGTATATATATTGTTTATATGTCTGTCTTTATTGTTTTAGCTCATTTGCTAAGTACCTAGATTGTATCTCATTTTGTGCCTGTTCTCTGTAACTAGGCTCTACTTATATCTCCGTTTTACTTTATTTTCCCTTTCCTCCATTTATGGGATTCCGTTTTCTTGGTTCATTCCTCTATCTCCTCCTTTCGTTTGCTTGCTATTTATTTCTTCATTTATTTTATTGCCATCAGTGTTTGTCGCAGTCAGACATCGCGGGAGATGGCCATATAGCCGCCTCCTCCGATCTACCGAGCACCAGGTCCAGGGAGTACGTCTCCGGAGGCCCCACGTGTTTGGATCCCACAGCTTATTGGCCTCATGCCACAGAGCGGGACCCATTTGCTGGGACCTCTCTCCCCTTATCGCCTCCATTCTACCATCACCAGGCCGTGGTAAAACTTGGGTCGCGGCCCGCATGCACCTGGGACGTAGGGGGAGAGTGGGCCTGCCACGTGGGAGCGGCAGCTCCTGGTCTACCTTGTGACCTCCCCCCGGCTCAGGATCTTAGCATTGTCAGAGAGTTTTATGTTTTTCTGGTGCTGGGGATATCTAGTGTGCCTACAGGCACTGCTTCTGGTAGTTTCTGCTGCAAGGAGGAGGACTGTGACTGTGTTTTGCATGAATCTATATTTCCGAAATGGAGGCACAATAGGTGACTATAGCCTGACTTTCTGACACAAAGTTCTAATTTATGCGACACTTGTCCTATTTTATACCCTAGGTGTCACGCTACAAGCATGGAGAGAAGAGGCAAGAGTGCCTAAGCGCTACTGGAAGGGTGAAGGCCCTGAGCTACATGCCCAAAGGGCAAGGCACCAGCAAAGCGCCCGAGACTGGTGGTCTCAGACTCGCGCACTCGACAGAGGCGCCTCTCTGACGAGAAGGGGGACTCCTTACCACCCACCCCTAGCCATCTTAGATGAATGGCGGACAGACCAGGATTTAGCCGTTTTATTATTTGAGGCTAAAATTCTTGTAGCGTACTGACACTAGGATATCAGTTAACAGAATATCGACTAAGGCTTGAAACGTTTAGAGGCTAGCTAGTGACTTTGACTATCTGTTATATTTAGAAGAAAGGGGTCCATGAAGGCACCGGGATACATTGAGGATAATCTGTCTCTTCTCCCCTTCTCTTCACCACTTATAGCTAGTTCTCCTATCTGACAGGTGCCCTTGAAGGCACAGTTATATCCAGGGCCGGATTAACATAGGGGCTGATGGAGCTGCAGCTCCAGGCCCAGGTCCATGGAATAGGCCCATTTAAAAAAAAAAATATATATATATATATATTTTTTACATTTTTTTTTTTTTTTACACACTACTCTTAGGTCTGCCATCTGACTGGTATTTTACCAGCACAGACGATATTTGAGGCTGCCTGGCCGTGCCGGTATTGCAGTAATACCGGCAATACAAATGCAGATATTTGTATCAGTATAAACAGAGATTACTCTGCAATACCAACACCAGCCAGTAGGGGTCACTGTGTGTGGAGAGAGGCAGGGATAGGAAGTTACAGCATCCCTGCCTCTCTCTACTCACTAATCCGCGGGGGAGCAGCTACAGAGCACAGAGAGTCTAGACAGCAGCTCTCAGCCTGCAGAGACAGCCTACAGCTCAGGGAAGTGAGGGATGAGGGGAAAGGCAGCAGGGAGACATGGGGACATTGAGACACTTAGGGACACATGGGGACACTGAGACACTAGGGGACACTGGGAGACCTGGGGACACTGGGAAACATTGGGACATTGGGAAACATGGGGACACTGAGACACTAGGGGACAATGTGAGACATGGGGATGCTGAGACACATGGGGATGCTGTGAGACATAGGGACACTGGGATGCAGAGACACTAGGGACACAGTGTCCCCATGTCTCCCAGCTAGTGTCTCTGTGTCCCCATGGCTCCCAGTGTCCCCTAGTCTCCCAGTGCCTGTGTTATTGTTAGGAGCAGGTTTGAAGGTAAATCTGGAGCCAGGAACTGAAGTCTCTTTTGTATTTCTTCCTTTGTTAACGGCTCTCATTTCCTGCTTTTCCTGGAAGGTAAGACAGTCTCAGTCTTTTTCTCAGGTGATATGCAGGAGCTTGATTGCAGTAAGAAAGAAACAGTTTTGCATAGTTCCAAGAGACTTTCAGTAATGATTGTTAGAACATTGGTTAACCCTGTAGTCCCCGGTTTAAGGCCTTTACATTGAAGTTAATGTTCTTATTCTTTGGTGCTACACTGGAACCTGGAAAGTTCGGCGTTAGCAGCTTGATTTTTTCTCGATCTGCTGGCAGATGGATGGACCTGTTGATAGCCGCGTGCGTGTCACCGATCTCCCTGCGTTCCAAGTGAAGCCCGGTCTTCTTTACGATGTGTGCCAAAAAGTAAATTAGTCCTTACGCGTTTCGTGAGTCTGTGCTCACTTCATCAGAGGATATTGAGCAGGAGAAACCCACGGGTTTAAATAGCCGGTTCCTACTTTGGCTTATTTAACCCTTTGAGTCCTGGATCCATGTTTGCTCTACTAATTGTATAAAATTCTACAGTGTTAAATTAATGTAGAGGCTTAATACTGTACACATATAATCTGTTACAAATGACTTCTAGAATTATAGAAATAAAAATAAAATATGTTGTAGTATTTAGGAGAAATTGCTAAATTACATAATGAAGAAATACTTCAATACATAAAAAATAAGCTACTGATATAAAAATACATAAATATAGCACCATGATTACAAAGAGATAACATATAAAATACACAATAAATATCAACATACCAAATTGTGATTAATAAAGGAGAATATATATATATATAACGGGTTGAATATGCATGTAAATGTCAATATGAGTATGCAGAAAAAAGTAATTAGATAAGTGAATAGAGAAAGACTAATTAATTAAGTGAACGTTAGCTATTTCTAAAAAAGACATAAAATTAGATAAAAGCTTAAATAGATGAAAAAAATGCTTAAACACTTAAACTAAAAAAGAGCACTAAAGATAACCTTACTAAACAGGAAAGAAGGGCCCTTAAAAGTCTTATGGATGACGAACAAATTACTATAAGAGGGGCAGATAAAGGTGGAGGCCTTGTAGTGTTAAATACAACTGACTATAAAGCAGAAAATGACAGACTTCTTCAAGATACCAAAACATATCAAATTTTAACAAATAACCCTACTAAACAGTTCCAAGAAGAACTACAGCTATTATTAGAAGAAGGAAAAGAAAGAGGCATTATAAATAAAAAAAAGAATATTAAACTCATGATAATTGATGTAAGCGATCCTCAATTTTTAACCATATTATAATTATGCATATGTAAATGTATTCATTGTAATATATTCCCACTAAGGGTTAAATCCATGACATCTCATGATAATTGATGTAAACGATCCCCAAGTTTTATTCGTATCACAATCAGCTGGATACATATATAAACCTTTACTGGCTACTGAATCTTTATCTTGTCTCTGATGAAGTGGGGCTAACACCCACGAAACGCGTTAGACCACACCAGTACTGAGCAGGATACGGACACAGGACTTCGTAAACCAGCAACAAGGGATTCCCTCTCCTCTCCCGACTAGTGAGAGTGTGCACCCTAAGATCTGGGGACCAATCGGCCGACAGCGCGCATTACCCAGAGTGAGGTCTGGGACGCACGCCAACCTCACAGCCGACAGCCAGAAGATTACAGTTTCTTGCAACACTGTATCTATATCCATCCTTGGAGGTCCCTGCGGTTTATTCGATTTTAGAACTGCCAAACTGCTGGTAATATCCTTGTTATACGTTCCTGGCTCATATTTTTATACTTTTAATACTAATTATTATTTTTATAAATTCCTAGTGTTTTTACTTTTGATTGAAAAATTATATCCAATAAATTCCACATTACTGCATTTATTCACTTATTCATTTTCTCCTTTTTTTATATATATTTTTTAACGGTTTTAAAGAGATATGGTTTATATTACATTATAGAATACAGCCATATATACCGTATACATAATACAAGAGTTTTATATCTCTAGTACAAAGTTTAACTCTGTCTATAACAGATTTAAAGACGTATACACCATATATAATTATTTCAAGTTTTTTTGACACAAATAGGGAACAGTTCCTCATACTGTTCTCCTATAGCATCCTTTCCTGTTTGGAGCTTTAAATCAAAAGTATATTATTTGGTGTGTAGCAAAATTTGACTCTGCCTTTAGCAGATTTAAAGACATACACCCCATATATGCAAGTGCTGTGCTCCTTCTGAATCACCAGAATACATTAGAATAAGCCTTTCTGAATGAACTGACTCCTGGACCCACTGCACCTGATCTCTTTTTTTTTTATTTCAGTTGCGACCCGAAATAAAAAAAAGAATATGACTACTTTTACTGCAAATTTCCAAGAATGGCAATATTTTACCATGTGCCAAAAATCCATAAAACCTTAACAAATCCACAAGGTCGCCCAATTATTTCTGGCATTGGTTCTTTAACTTCCAATTTATCGGAATATGTTGACCAATTTCTTCAAATAATTGTTCCAAAATTGCGATCCCATTTAAGAGATACCACTCATATCATTAATATTCTATCGGACATACAATGGAATAAAGACTTTATCCTAGTCACAGCTGACGTCACATCCCTGTATACGGTCATTGAGGCTATCCAATATGCGCTGGCAACCCACTCCGAACTACAAAATTATCAAATTGAATATATTGTTAAATGTGTAGCTTTTATACTCAGCCATAACTTTTTTGGGGGCAACCACCAACACTACCTCCAGATTGAGGGCACAGCCATGGGGACCAGATTTGCGCCTAGTTATGCAAACCTGTTTATGGGAAAATGGGAAGATAACCATATCTGGACCAATAACCCATATGGCGCAAATCTGGTCTCCTGGCACCGCTATATAGACGACTGTATTTTCATTTGCAGATACTACAACACTTGAAGATTTTAAAGAATATCTCAATTTTAACCCCTATAATCTTAAATTCACTTTCAATCAATCTAATGAAAAGCTTGAATTTTTAGACTTAGAAATTTACATTAAGAGTGATCAATTAGAAACCAAAACATTTAGAAAATCAGTGGCATGTAACAGTCTCATCCCTCACAATAGTTTCCACAAAAAAAGCTGGCTCAATAATATTCCATTTAGCCAATTTAGGAGAATCAAAAGAAACTGCTCAGAACCTAATATTTGTGATGAATAAACCACAAAGATTATGTCACAATTTCAAGCTAAAGGATATTCAACAAATATACTCAACGAAGCTTTATCAAAAACCTCACTTTTAACAAGAGAACAAATTTTAGCACCCAAACCAAAAATCAACAATGTCAATCTAGAAGCTCCAGCTTTTATAACTAGATATAACAACCACACTCATGCTTTTAAATTTTTTTACAAAAAAACTGGAGCATTTTAAAAGGTGATCCCCAATTAGATCAAAGACTAGAAGAGAAACCTAGAATAATATATTCCAAAGCTCCAAATTTAGGTTTATTATTAGCCCCTACAACTAAACAAGAAAAACCAAAAGAAAACACTAATACCATCTCAAAGAAAACTTCGGGTTTTTGGAAATGTGGAAAATGCCAAGCCTGTAAAAATAATCCAAACCAGCCAACTAAAACCACACAATTTGCCCATCCTCAAACAAAATAATTTTTTAAAATTAAATCACAATTAACATGTAACACTAAAAGTGTAATTTATCTATTAAAATGCCCCTGTGAGAAATTATACATAGGGCGCACAAAAAGAGCATTTAAAACAAGAATGGGAGAACACATTAGGAATATCAAAAATGGACTCCACTCACACAATCTCTCTAAACACTTTGATGTTAAACACATGAGAAATCCTGGGAACCTTACATTTATGGCAATACAAAAAGTGGATATCCCATGGAGAGGAGGCGATATAGATAAATAATTAGATAAAGCAGAGGCCAGTTGGATATTCAAATTAGATACCTTGGAACCTAGAGGACTTAATGTGGATTTTGAGTTGCGTGCATTTTTATAAATGAGAATATATAAATATATATATCATTTAGAGCATATATATATATTTTTTAGTATCCTTTATGCATTTTTTCATCTATTTAAGCTTTTATCTAATTTTATGTCTTTTTTTTTTTTTAGAAATAGCTAACGTTCACTTAATTAATTAGTCTTTCTCTATTCTCTTATCTAATTACTTTTTTCTGCATACTCATATTGACATTTACATGCATATTTAACCCGTTATATATATACTTTCTCCTTTATTAATCAAAATTTGGTATGTTGATATTTATTGTGTATTTTATGTTATCTTTTTGTAATCATGGTGCTATATTTATGTATTTTTATATCAGTATCTTATTTTTTATGTATTGAAGTATTTCTTCATTATGTAATTTAGCAATTTCTCCTAAATACTACAACATATTTTAATTTTTATTTCTATAATTCTAGAAGTCATTTGTAACAGATTATATGTGTACAGTATTAAGCATCTACATTAATTTAACACTGTAGAATTTTATACAATTAGTAGAGCAAACATGGATCCAGGACTCAAAGGGTTAAATAAGCCAAAGTAGGAACCGGCTATTTAAACCCGTGGGTTTCTCCTGCTCAATATCCTCTGATGAAGTGAGCACAGACTCACGAAACGCGTAAGGACTAATTTACTTTTTGGCGCACATCGTAAAGAAGACCGGGCTTCACTTGGAACGCAGGGAGATCGGTGACACGCACGCGGCTATCAACAGGTCCATCCATCTGCCGGCAGACCGAGAAAAAATCAAGCTGCTAACGCCGAACTTTCCAGGTTCCAGTGTAGCACCAGAGACTCTTTACAATACTGTGAGTGCACAATCTTCTTTTTTATTTTATCAAATAAACGGATTTTAATAAGCATCAAGCACTTTGGATTTCGATTCACTTTCCCACAAAAAGGAGAGATTTTGTTTACCAACTACAGATCATCAATCATGATCTGTTAGTTACTATATTAAGTCACATACCAGGTATATTATTACCAATACTGTATACACTATATTATTAGTTATAATAGTGTATTATATCAATCTAGCTTATCCAGCTTATCAATTCCAGTTTCATTATAACTGGAAATAGCTGCAATAAGCTTACATATCAGACTGTTGTGAACTTTCACTTAACAGATACTATTGTATCTATATAGAGACATTTTTATGCCAATTGGATAATTTATTTGTTTTTTAGTACTAACAGCTTGTCTTTTTCATCCTACATACAACCAGCATTAAGCATATTTATTTGCACATATCTCTAGTGCAATATCGACAATAGTTCACTATCTGTGTTTTAAAGCTATATATTGTCTATTTTGTCTTGCTCAGTATTTGTTCATATTTAAAGGTATACCACTCCTGAATATCTATTAGATTTTATCTAATATTTTCTTTATTCATTATTATGTGCAAGTAACCTGTTCCGTGGCAAGTATCTTGTGGCATATTGCCTAAAGTTTGTTTTCATTCAAGTTTCATAACATGTCTAAAAACTCTAATAAAGTACCTGAAGTCAACCCTGACATAAGTCTCCTATCTGATCTGCACAAGATCATGACAATATCTCCCAGCGTCTATGTCCCCATGTCTCTTTGTCCCTAGTGTCTGTGTCCCTATTTCTCCCAGATGTCAAATGTCTCAGTGTCCCCATGTCTCCCAGTGTCCCCATATCTGTATCCACAAGTGTCCCCAAGTGTCTCAGTGCCCCATATCTCCCCATATGACACAGGACACACTGAGAAATGGGGACACTGAGACACTGGGAGACTAGGGGACTGGGCAACATTGACACTGTGATACATAGGGACACTGATGCCAGGCTGGCCTTCCAATTCTTCGGACAGACATGCCTCCTTTTTGGGCATGTTCACCCCTTTTTGCAGTTCTGGTCACGTGATTCACATCAGTTGCCCACCCTTTTACCCTGCCCATTGACTTTCTGCTTTACTGGACACTGCTGTTAGGGGGTATGGATTCACTTGAAAGATGAAAGCATATTAGAATGAGATTAGCATAGGGTATGTGTTTTCTCATAGCTGCACCCTATGAGTTTCCCTCCAACACCAACTCCATCAGATACACGACACTTGAGAGGTATGACTGTTTTAGTGTTTTTGGTCGATAACATTCTGTTATTGGGCCCCATCATAATTGTCAGCACCAGGCCCCCTGGGCTCTTAATCTGGCCCTGGTTATATCTTCACCTCTCTGACTATACTTTTATTGGGGTTCATATATCGGATCGCTTTCAGAAGGTGCTGTCTTATACATAGGGTTTGTTCACATTGTTTTGCGAACACCTATACTGCAGCCTATATTTAGTAATCGTATCAGACTATATTCCTGTGCTGGTATACCATTCTAGTGCAATAATTCGTTTAGAACCTGTTGGGGATAAAATCAGCTATATACGAAACTCTCTTAGTTAGATGGATATTTTTCTGGAGCCGCGCCCTCTTGGATAGACAGACAGGATCCCGGGAATCAACCAAGAAGACAAGAGATGTGTTCTATAACCAATTCAAATTTTATTATACAGTCATATGCATTTATACCACATTTTCATGTCGGTGGGGGCCATGAGCATTAGTGACACAATTTGTTTTTCACAAGTTGTTTCTAGTTATAATCTTTCGTCATATAACGCATTACATATTTAATTAAAACCAGATATTTACAAACACCGATATCTTGGACAATTAACAAGAACATTTTGAAATCAGTATTTTTCCCGTAACTAGGATTTTATATAAATCCTATTTCCGAGAATAAAAGATGAAATGCCAAATGTATTCTTTGTTCAAATTAACCCTTATATGAACAGCTAGGATAGATGTCAAAATGGATATTTGTATCTACAATTCCCCTCTTAGATCATATCATGATCTATCTTATGGTAAATATCCATGGGAGGCCTGCGGCAGAGAAACGAAAGGAGGTATATTCAGATGTGCGGGACTTTTGTTATTTCTTCACCTCGATTTCCCCCATTTGCTCTGTGCCGTAGGTTTTCCCTTTAAGAGGAGTTCAAAATGTTGATTTCAGCTTTTCCACTTATCTGTTGAACACATCTTTTAAGTGTACAAGTTAAATATTTCAAACAGCTGACATGTTAACCATTTTTAAACAAACTGAACATCATGTTATCTTTAGCTTGAGCCTTGGGTCAATACAGGCAAAGTGTATTTTTCCCAACTACGGGAATATTATTATTATTATTATTATTATAATTCAAAATGTAAGCTCATATAGTCAAAACGGGAATAACATCTACCCCCCTCTTTGGACCAGGATCTTGGATTACCAGTCCACCCAGTGAACTCAGTCCAGGTCAAAACATCCAGTGGCAAAAACTCATATTTGAGGAAAAAAGCACATCTGGGGAAACTGTGTAGACATGTCATCCCCTCATGTTGACAGCATTAGTGACTTATAAAACCCGCACTTGTAAGTAAATAGCTCGGGTATCGGGATTGGGAAACATTTCTTGATTAGTTTCAAAAGGCTCATTTACATATTAAATCATGAGATAACAACTTATAATCAGTTTGTAATTCTAACAATAATCCCAATCATGACCTTGCATCCCATGTCTCCTAATTACATCCCTATTTCGATGGTCCAGTCATATCCACACTTAATAAATGGGTATCCATCCTTGGTACACTCAACATACAGCAATACCTGGAGTACCAGTGGGGCCAGCTTGATCGGGAGAACCGGGTTTACCACGAGCACCTTGGGGTGAACCCCTGCTATCCACAATTAAAACAGTGCTAAAGTTGCCACCTCTCCAAAAGTTAGACCCTTTGATCAAATTCTCTACCTCTGTCTCTAAAACTTTTCTGATTCAATCTCCTATCACCTCACAAATGTCCTTGTCTCGCCTGCTTAAGATCACAATCCTTTGTGACCGATGCAACATACTTTTCCCTCTTTCTTTATATCAAAACAACCTGCTGTATCTTTCTCATGAAGCATATTCCATATGCAGGTCGAGATGACCTAACTCACACCCCCTCTTTGTGTACACTACTTTGTGTACCACACAGATATAATATTAATAAGCTTTTGAAGAATTATTGTGTATGTATAGCACGGTTGTCTAGGGGTGTATACATAAACAGTGAAAGCAGAGTCTTCCTACAGGGTTTGCAATACTGACAGTCTGGGTCATAGGTGTAACGCAGTTAGTTACTTTTCTATTGTTAGAATACATTGAAAACACAAATGTATATTGCAAATACTAAAATCATATTGCAGCCGTTTCCTACACTTGCAAGGATATGGTTGTAATACTTCAATTGAGTTCAAATTGAGTATCAAAAGTCCAACCACAAAAACTAAACTTTATATGCTTATCAAAAATGAGTTTAACCCCTTAGCGAGTTAATAGGGTGACCTCTTCCCATAGTATGGTTCCTTTTAGAATTATTATATTATTCTCTTCTGGGTCTGCAAAATGCTTTCAATATACCAACACAAATATAATACAGTAGTTTAGAATTGCCTCACTTATAATCATCAGAGATTGCAAAAAATACAATCTACAAATAAACATAAAAGAACATAGTGTAGTTGGTTTTAACACCATATAATGCGCTAGTAAAATTGCACTCACAGAAAGGAAGCGCAGTATAGGCGTATAGCAATCTTTGAGGACTTGACGGAGTCTCTGTAATCTTCTTTAAGACCTTATTGGAGAAGGAGAGACACACAAACCATAGTGCACCGATATAATATATAACAATGTGATTTTATTAAGTTACACTTACAGAAATTCAGTTGTAATGCAGCGTATCAATCACTAAAAGGGATTATGGTGTCGACATCCTTCCTCCCATAGCTGATAAGAAATCGCTGGATTTAGAACATATATAAAAATGAACTTTAAACATAAAATAAAATAAAATCAAAAATAAAAATCAAAATACGAATAAAGTCCAAAGGTGCTGTTGTGGTCCCTCCGTCTGATCTCTATTAAAAATAAAATTTCATCATTTTGCTATAATCAATGAGGCATCAATGAGGAATCTTAATCTTAGAGAAAACTTATCCTATACACTGTGTGCAGAATTATTAGGCAAATGAGTATTTTGACCACATCATCCTCTTTATGCACGTTGTCTTACTCCAAGCTGTATAGGCTCGAAAGCCTACTACCAATTAAGCATATTAGGTGATGTGCATCTCTGTAATGAGAAGGGGTGTGGTCTAATGACATCAACACCCTATATCAGGTGTGCATAATTATTAGGCAACTTCCTTTCCTTTGGCAAAATGGGTCAAAAGAAGGACTTGACAGGCTCAGAAAAGTCAAAAATAGTGAGATATCTTGCAGAGGGATGCAGCACTCTTAAAATTGCAAAGCTTCTGAAGCGTGATCATCGAACAATCAAGCGTTTCATTCAAAATAGTAAACAGGGTCGCAAGAAGCGTGTGGAGAAACCAAGGTGCAATATAACTGCCCATAAACTGAGAAAAGTCAAGCGTGCAGCTGCCAAGATGCCACTTGCCACCAGTTTGGCCATATTTCAGAGCTGCAACATCACTGGAGTGCCCAAAAGCACAAGGTGTGCAATACTCAGAGACATGGCCAAGGTAAGAAAGGCTGAAAGACGACCACCACTGAACAAGACACACAAGCTGGGCCAAGAAATATCTCAAGACTGATTTTTCTAAGGTTTTATGGACTGATGAAATGAGAGTGAGTCTTGATGGGCCAGATGGATGGATTGGTAAAGGGCAGAGAGCTCCAGTCCGACTCAGACGCCAGCAAGGTGGAGGTGGAGTACTGGTTTGGGCTGGTATCATCAAAGATGAGCCTGTGGGGCCTTTTCGGGTTGAGGATGGAGTCAAGCTCAACTCCCAGTCCTACTGCCAGTTTCTGGAAGACACCTTCTTCAAGCAGTGGTACAGGAAGAAGTCTGCATCTTTCAAGAAAAACATGATTTTCATGCAGGACAATGCTCCATCACACGCGTCCAAGTACTCCACAGCGTGGCTGGCAAGAAAGGGTATAAAAGAAGAAAATCTAATGACATGGCCTCCTTGTTCACCTGATGTGAACCCCATTGAGAACCTGTGGTCCATCATCAAATGTGAGATTTACAAGGAGTGAAAACAGTACACCTATCTGAACAGTGTCTGGGAGGCTGTGGTTGCTTCTGCACGCAATGTTGATGGTGAACAGATCAAAACACTGACAGAATCCATGGATGGCAGGCTTTTGAGTGTCCTTGCAAAGAAAGGTGGCTATATTGGTCACTGATTTGTTTTTGTTTTGTTTTTGAATGTCAGAAATGTATATTTGTGAATGTTGAGATGTTATATTGGTTTCACTGGTAAAAATAAATAATTGAAATGGGTATATATTTGTTTTTTGTTAAGTTGCCTAATAATTATGCACAGTAATAGTCACCTGCACACACAGATATCCCCCTAAAATAGCTAAAACTAAAAACAAACTAAAAACTACTTCCAAAAATATTCAGCTTTGATATTAATGAGTTTTTTGGGTTCATTGAGAACATGGTTGTTGTTCAATAATAAAATTAATCCTCAAAAATACAACTTGCCTAACAATTCTGCACTCCCTGTACATCCATTCATCATTTATGTTAAAGATAACACATTTTTTCTCTGACTTAAAAATGCAATGCACTTTAAAAGTAGAGTTAACTCTAAATACTACCCTAATAATATGAAGAAAGAGAGAGCCATTTGACATTCGAAACGTGGTTCCACAATTTTGAAAAGCAGATTTTTTCCAGGTGCCCTTTTTTCGTGAGCTGATCAGCATTTAATCTGTTGTAAAAAGACACTAAAGGCTCTCGTTAATGACATGCAAATATTCTTTAAATAGTCTTCATACTCATTGTAATATCACACATGTCCTCTTATAACACAGAACACAACAAATGTAGCAGATATCCAGCAGACATCCCAATACAAAAACCCTATTAATGGACAGGCAATTAACTCAATCCAAAATAAATTATTAAATGTCACACCCAAAAGAAACACAGGCATAATGTAGGTTTCCCTTGTTTGTGCATTATGCATTTCTGCAAACTATGCAAGCAGTACTGCTTTAAGATTAAACTAGAAAACCTGGCAGCTGGACAGGAAAGTCGAATTTTGGCAAATTGTCCATTATTACAACAGAATTTTGGAAAACCGCTAAAACTTAGCGTGTTTTTTTTCTTTTCTTTTGCTTTAAGGATTACAACTCATATTGCTCTTGGACTAGTATTCAATAATAAATCAGTTATTTAATAGATTATTACGCTGCCATTTCCATCTTATTCAAATATAATTTAAAATAACACAGCAAAATACCCATTAACATACATGACAATCAAACTGCATACTTTAAAATGGTAACCAAAACACACATTTATCTCAATCACCATTTACACAGAATAAACTTTTAACAGCTGTATTCAGAACATATTATTGTAAGGGTTTTTTTTTTTTTTTTTTTTTTTTTTTGAGTTCTGGTACCAAAGGTTTTCTTATTAAAGAAGGGATCCCATACGGCCATATAACGCGTTTGACTTAAACATTTGTATAACACTTGCATTAACCAGTTGCAACACATGTACCTTATCAATAGAATTTCTCTCCTATACGCTTATAGAACATTTGGACCAGATTACACAGACATGGTATCACCTGCATTTGTCAGAACTCTCAAACACTCAAAATATTTAAACTACTCCATGTTAAAGGCATGGCAAAATTTTGACCGGTCAATTTGAGTTCCCAAAAGTCATAAAAACACAGGTAAAAACCTTTGTCCATGGTTTCTGATCCTACATTCCATGACCAAAATTTCAATACAATTTAAAGCATTTACAACATGTCAGGTACCTGTAGCAAGCAAGTTAGTTTACAGCAAGAAATGAAGCATGTGCTGAAAATATAAATTTCATAACAATTTATAATCATCTACATTTACAACATGAATTTGTAGCCCCCCTTAATTAACCTCTATTTTTTTTATTCTATTTATCATCACCTTTACATGCACTTTTGACATTCCCTCAATTATTTTATTCCCTTAATTCTCATACCTGGTTTTGACACCCTCAGGGCTTCAGAGGAGCTGCCCAATCCTTTCTTCCTGGGGAGGGGGCAGTGATTTACAGGTCTCTCCTCTTGAGAAACAGGGTATCAGTGAGGTGCAATCTTAAGCCAATTCTTACCCCCCTGTCTCATGTATTCCTTATCCCATCCTGGATCTCCCTCATACCAAGGAAAATATGTCTTATCTCCCAAAGATAATCCCTTAACCATACTTGGAAAATAATCATTAGCCACGTCTTTAGGGAAGGGAGTTTCACTACCCTGTCCTTGTGTCCACCCTGACATATTGTCCACCCAAGGATCCACTAAATAATCCCCCAGCTCACCAATTCTAGCAACATACTGCTTGCAAGTCTCCCCTGGATTAGGGCGAGGGTATTTTTTAGCCTGAGAAGTACCCATTTCAAACTCAATGAGAATTGGATTTGGAATAGCTGATTATTCAATGGTCAAAGAACAGCTGTCCGGAATCAAAAGTTCCAACAAAACTGTTACTTCTCCACGAGCTGTAGTGCTTAAAAGCAGAAATCCAATCTCTTGCAAAAAGCACAAAAGCCAACAGATATAACGCAAGCAAGCAAAACAGAGGTTGCAGGACGGCCAAAATACCCATCAACAGAGTACAGAGTTTAAAACAATTCCCTTTTTATTTTTTCTTTGCTAAAACATTACAGTTTGCAAAAGTTTTACCTGTACATAAACTACAACGCAGTCTGCTAAAGACCGAAAACTACAACTCAGTCTGCCAAAGACTTGAAAACTTGTTTTACAACCTTAACAAAGGCAACCTCTTTTCTTTCAAAGAGGGGTCCTGGGACGTCTCCCACAGTTATGTACAAACTCATCTCCTACCCAAGGAGTGAAAAAAATCTCAAAAGGGAAATTCCCCTTTAAATAAAAGAATAGATATGCAATGTGTAAAGGATGGAATAAGACAAGTAAAAGAATAAAGGTAAAAAAAAGACACCGAATCCTCTTACCCAATCTCCTCCGTTCCTTTAATTGACCCCACTTCTGGTACCAAATTGTTGGGGATAAAATCAGCTATACAGGGAGAGCAGAATTATTAGGCAAATGAGTATTTTGACCACATCATCCTCTTTATGCATGTTGTCTTACTCCAAGCTGTATAGGCTCGAAAGCCTACTACCAATTAAGCATATTTGGTGATGTGCATCTCTGTAATGAGAAGGGGTGTGGTCTAATGACATCGACACCCTATATCAGGTGTGCATAATTATTAGGCAACTTCCTTTCCTTTGGCAAAATGGGTCAAAAGAAGACTTGACAGGCTCAGAAAAGTCAAAAATAGTGAGATATCTTGCAGAGGGATGCAGCACTCTTAAAATTGCAAAGTTTCTGAAGCGTGATCATCGAACAATCAAGCGTTTTGTTCAAAATAGTCAACAGGGTCGCAAGAAGCGTGTGGAGAAACCAAGGCGCAAAATAACTGCCCATGAACTGAGAAAAGTCAAGCGTGCAGCTGCCAAGATGCCACTTGCCACCAGTTTGGCCATATTTCAGAGCTGCAACATCACTGGAGTGCCCAAAAGCACAAGGTGTGCAATACTCAGAGACATGGCCAATGTAAGAAAGGCTGAAAGACGACCACCACTGAACAAGACACACAAGCTGAAACGTCAAGACTGGGCCAAGAAATATTTCAAGACTGATTTTTCTAAGGTTTTATGGACTGATGAAATGAGAGTGAGTCTTGATGGGCCAGATGGATGGGCCTGTGGCTGGATTGGTAAAGGGCAGAGAGCTCCAGTCCGACTCAGACGCCAGCGAGGTGGAGTACTGGTTTGGGCTGGTATCATCAAAGATGAGCTTGTGGGGCCTTTTCGGGTTGAGGATGGAGTCAAGCTCAACTCCCAGTCCTACTGCCAGTTTCTGGAAGACACCTTCTTCAAGCAGTGGTACAGGAAGAAGTCTGCATCCTTCAAGAAAAACATGATTTTCATGCAGGACAATGCTCCATCACACGCGTCCAAGTACTCCTCAGCGTGGCTGGCAAGAAAGGGTATAAAAGAAGAAAATCTAATGACATGGCCTCCTTGTTCACCTGATGTGAACCCCATTGAGAACCTGTGGTCCATCATCAAATGTGAGATTTACAAGGGGGGAAAACAGTACACCTCTCTGAACAGTGTCTGGGAGGCTGTGGTTGCTTCTGCACGCAATGTTGATGGTGAACAGATCAAAACACTGACAGAATCCATGGATGGCAGGCTTTTGAGTGTCCTTGCAAAGAAAGGTGGCTATATTGGTCACTGATTTGTTTTTGTTTTGTTTTTGAATGTCAGAAATGTATATTTGTGAATGTTGAGATGTTATATTGGTTTCACTGGTAAAAATAAATAATTGAAATGGGTATATATTTGTTTTTTGTTAAGTTGCCTAATAATTATGCACAGTAATAGTCACCTGCACACACAGATATCCCCCTAAAATAGCTATAACTAAAAACAAACTAAAAACTACTTCCAAAAATATTCAGCTTTGATATTAATGAGTTTTTTGGGTTCATTGAGAACATGGTTGCTGTTCAATAATAAAATTAATCCTCAAAAATACAACTTGCCTAATAATTCTGCACTCCCTGTATACGAAACTCTCTTAGTTAGATGGATATTTTGCTGGAGCCGCACCCTCTTGGATAGACAGACAGGATCCCGGGAATCAGTCAAGAAGACAAGAGATGTGTTCTATAACCAATTCAAATTTTATTATACAGTCATATGCATTTATACCCCATTTTCATGTCGGTGGGGGCCATGAGCATTAGTGACACAATTTGTTTTTCACAAGTTATAAACAGCTGTTTCTAGTTAGAATCTTTCGTCATATAACGCATTACATATTTGATTAAAACCAGATATTTACAAATACCGATATCTTGGACAATTAACAAGAACATTTCGAAATCAGTATTTTTCCCGTAACTAGGATTTTATATAAATCCTATTTCCGAGAATAAAAGATGAAATGCCAAATGTATTCTTTGTTCAAATTAACCCTTATATCATGGTTCGTCAACCTGGTCCCTACCGCCCACTAGTGGGCGTTTCAGGATTCCAGGTGGGCGGTAGGGATTTCCAGGTTGATCGGGCGGGCGGGTGCGAGCCGGCGGTACCCGTGCGACTGGGTACCGCCGTGACCATTTGCGGCTCCGGCCCGCCCGGTAAACCGCCGGGGCCGCCTTCCAAAGTGTCCATCGGGTGACCCATGCTGTCAGGGCCACCCGATGGATACGGATTGTAAGGGGGCCCGGTCAGCGCTGGGCGCTTTAACAGCGCGACCGGGCCCCCTGTGATGACATCAGAGCTGGGAGGAAGTGATTCCCCGGTCACTCCTCCCAGCTAAAACTGAGAGCCGCGCGGGAGGAACACCAGGGAGTCAGAGTGGGAACTCTGACTCCCATCCACCTGAGCCACCACTGGACCCCAGGGAAAGTCACCCTCCTGCACCTTAAAGGTAGGAAACAGGAGGGTGACTTAAATATAGTGTGTGTCTTTGTAGGTATGTCTTGTGTGTGTGTGTGTGTCTGTCTGTGTATATGTGTGTGTGTCTGTCTGTATGTATGTGTGTCTTGTCTTTGTATGTATATGTCATTGTATGTGTGTCTTGTGTGTCTGCATGTGTGTGTGTCTGTGTGTCTGCATGTCTGTGTGTGTCTGTTTGTATGTATGTGTCTTGTGTGTATGTGTGCCTGTCTGTGTCTTTGTGTGTGTATGTATGTGTGTCTTGTGTGTCTGTATGTGTGCCTGTCTGTGTCTGTATGTATGTCGTGTGTGTGTGTGTGTCGTATGTGTGTCTGTATGTGTGTCTTGTGTGTGTGTCTGTCTGTATATATATATGTGTGTGTGTGTGTGTGTCTGTATGTATGTCTTGTCTTTGTATGTATGTGTCATTGTATGTGTGTGTCTATGCATGTCTTATGTGTGTGTGCATGTCTGTTTGTATGTGTGCCTGTCTATATGTATTAGTCTTGTGTGTGTGTGTGTGTCCTGTGTGTGTGTCCTGTGTGTGTGTCCTGTGTGTGTGTCCTGTGTGTGTGTCCTGTGTGTGTCCTGTGAGTGTCCTGTGTGTGTGTCCTGTGTGTGTGTCCTGTGTGTGTGTCCTGTGTGCGCGTGTCCTGTGTGCGCGTGTCCTGTGTGCGCGTGTCCTGTGTGCGCGTGTCCTGTGTGCGCGTGTCCTGTGTGCGCGTGTCCTGTGTGCGCGTGTCCTGTGTGCGCGCGTCCTGTGTGCGCGCGTCCTGTGTGCGCGCGTCCTGTGTGCGCGCGTCTTGTATGTGTGTCTTGTATGTGTGTCTTGTATGTGTGCCTGTCTGTTATAGTGGACTATAGTAAGTGGGCTACCTAGCTCAGCCTTCCTACTGGGCATTGCTATAAGGACGGTTAAAAAAGGGGAAAAAAAGGTGGGGAGGGGAATTGAGGAGGGAGAGGAGATGAGCTGACGCACAAATGAGAAATCATATTATGCGCAAACAGAGAAGTCGTCTGAATATCACTGAAAGAGACCTTCGTTTGTTCCTTACGAAAATCGAACCAGATATCAAATATTTAGTCTCGCAGTATCAACCTCAAGGATCTCATTAATCACTGGTAAAGGTAATTTCAATTTAATTTATTGTTTTCTCATTAAACGTTATAAAGTTAAAAACCTTATAAACCTGCATTAAGTAGAAATAAAAAGATAAATGTACTTACATTTATTTTTTTTAAAAACACCCTCCTTTCTTAAAAATATTCCGCATTTGCGCGAAAACTGGTGGGCGGTAAGGAAATTTTTTCAACCAAAAAGATGCATTAGTGGGCGGTAGGTAGAAAAAGGTTGACTACCCCTGCCTTATATGAACAGCTAGGATAGATGTCAAAATGGATATTTGTATCTGCAGAACCCAGTTATATCAGAGTACCCTTTATTAAGTATAGTAATATACGATCTTTATGTGCAGATACTGACTAACTATAATGGAGTACTCCGGTCAAACTGTTAAGGGTTTAAGCCGCTCATACCATTTAAGGCTTTAACATTTTTTTCAACGTTATTTTTGACACTTAAACAACATATTACAGTATACTGATCAGAAGAATTTGGATACTATCTGTTACACTATGTTAGTGCCATAATTTAGCCTATGATCAGTTTGTAACATAGTATCCTTCTACTAACTTCAGCAGCAAACGACCTCTATTTGCAGAGCTTGATTAACTGCAATAGAGTACCTCCGCAATTATTAGACAGTGTATACTCAGAGTATTTGCCTATTACACCTCTGGTATTTAAATACTGTCTGACATGTTATTGAAGTGTCAATTTTCTTTTATGATTAATTTGTAACAGGACATTCTCTCCAACTACAGCAGCAAACAATATTTTATTTGCTAAACTGGACTAACTGTAATAGAGTATTCCTGTCAAGTTACAGCAGGCAACCATTTAGACGGTTTCTATTCAGAGCCAGACACCGGAGTCTATTTAGACATTGCTAACTATACCTCTGACCTTTAGATACTGTCTCTCATAGGTTTTTAAATCTTATCTTTTTCATATTATCTCTCTACGTCTTGGGATATATATATCTAGACGCACCAAGATCAAATGTGTGAAAGGATCACATTGTATTTCATTCACTATTAAAAGTTATATTTTAGAGTATATTTGTTTAGGCAGTGTTCTTTCTCTTTTCTCTTCAACCACATGTTTATTTAGGGTTAACCCCTTCACTGCTCTGATACTTAACCTTCATACCAGGCTTTCACTTCATTAAATTGTCAGAGAGTTTTATGTTTTTCTGGTGCTGGGGATATCTAGTGTGCCTACAGGCACTGCTTCTGGTAGTTTCTGCTGCATGGAGGAGGACTGCGACTGTGTTTTGCATGAATCTATATTTCAGAAATGGAGGCACAATAGGGGACTATAGCCTGACTTTCTGACACAAAGTTCTAATTTATGCTTGTGCCACTTGTCCTGTTTTATACCCTAGGTGTCACGCTACAAGCACGGAGAGAAGAGGCAAGAGTGCCTAAGCGCTACTGGAAGGGTGAAGGCCCTGAGCTACATGCCCAAAAGGGCAAGGCACCAGCGAAGCGCCCGAGACCGGTGGTCTCAGACTCGCGCACTCGACAGAGGCGCCTCTCTGACGAGAAGGGGGACTCCTTACCCCCCACCCCTAGCCATCTTAGATGAATGGCGGACAGACCAGTCACCTTCGGATAAGGAAGACATGTGGGGCGAGGACGAGATTGACGACCCCAGAAGGCCCCAAGACTCCGGAGTCCCTTCTATGCAAACGGTACCCTGGATGTGTTCCTGGATGCTACGGATGAGCCTCTGTTCGACCCGCGGTCCATCAGGCACCCCAGATCTTCTGAATGGTCATTGCCCGTCCCCCTGGCTGACCAGTTAATGCACTATTGGGTCCGCAGAACTCTAGACTAGGAGGTACGGAAGAAGTTTCGGGCAGAATGCCCCAGACCCACTTTGCCGGATAAGGTCCCCTTGACACCTGAATTTGACACCATGGTCTCCACTTACATGACTCATACTAGGCGTGACCCTAAGAAAGGGGTTGAGCACAGCCTCTGACTGGCACAGAATAAACTGTTAGATATGCTGATGAATAATCATGGTTTTTCACGTGGTGCTGCCCTGGACCCAGCTACCATACGTGACTGGGCCCTGCGCTCCATTTGCCTGCTGGGCAACACCAACATGGCGCTCTGCACAGAGCATAGGAAAGCAGTCCTCTTGCACATGGATGCAAAACTATTGGACTTGGGGTCGAAGAAACTGGGCATCCTAGCCAAGGGTCTGCTCTTTGGAGAACCTATCATAAAGGAGCTTCACAAGCACGTGAACCTCTTCACTACCTTGAGCAAAGCCCAGACCTCGATGAAAAGGGTCTTCCGCCCACATGGCTCACATGTTTTTGACAGGGCAGGACGACAGCAGGGTCATGTCGCCAGCCGCTTCTGGCTGTCTGGCCATCAAGGATCCCAGGCACCCTCCTACTTCCCATCCTACCACTCACATTCACCCCCCAAAGGTTGAACCGAGGTAAAGGGAGCCAGGCTCGCAGACGATCAAGGATGCCCACAGGTGTGACTCGTTTCTGTCAGTTGCCTTTCCACTCTGTTACATGCGGCCAGGTTGTATCACTGCATTGACAAGTGGCAGGAGGTTTCCTCAGATGCGTGGGTGCTTCAGATGGTTCGTGGCATAGTCTTTGGCATGTCATAGACTTTCATTCCCCACCCACACAGGTTCGCCTTCCCCGATCCCCGTGTCATCGAAAGAATGGCAGTCCTTGATAGATGCCGAGATCTAGGCCATTTTCAAAAAGGGCGCAGTCCAGTGGGCACCGGATGACAAGGGATTTCTTCAGCTCCATATTTCTGGTGAGGAAGAAATCTGGGGACTTCCGCCAGGTGATATATTTGAGGAACCTGAATGCCTTCATCATTTACCGACATTTCAAGATGGAGGGCATCCATCTTCTGTGGGACCTCCTAGGAAGGACGCCTAATTGTCTGTGCCGGTGGACTTTACATGCCAACGGTTTCTCTGGTTTCTCTGGAAAGGCAGACCTTGCCAATTCACCTGACTACCCTTCGGCCAGCACTGAGCACTGTGGTGTTTCCCCAAACTGTTAAAACTGGTGATGGCACGTCTTCAGTCCAGGGGTGTTCATTGTATCATCTACCTGGATGACCTACTGATATTTTGCGAGGAGCCCTCCAGATTGAATTATCACACGCTCTCTGTGATCTCCTTGTTCGAGTTGCTGTTTCGTGGTCAATCTGAAAAAAATCAGCCCTCTCACCGACACAGATGGTCGATTTATTGGGTTTCAAAATAGACGCAAGTGCCTCCTATGCCTTCCTCGGTCCAAGATCTCCGCCAGAGGATTCTGCATCAGGACCGGATCCCTCTACGAATGCTGGCTCGCGTAGTGGGTCTCCTCTCTGCATCAATCCAGGCGATCTATCTGTGTCCTCTTTACTACAGGGCCATGCAACGCCTGAAGGCCCACTTCCTACACTGGAGGCCCTCCTAACCATCAAGTGATCCCTCTCACACCGAATGTCTAGATCGAGCTTCGCTGGTGGCTGCTTCACATGTCAGCCTGGAATGGCAAAGTGATTTTCGGACCAAGCCCGGATTTCGTACTAGAGTCGGACTTGAGTCTTTGGAATTGGGGAGCCACTTGTACGACCAGCTCCATGGGAGGCCCCTGGTGGGAGATGGAGATGGAGTACCATCTCCAGGCATAAATTGCCTGGAACTGATAACTGGCTCATTTGCAATACGGAGCTTAGCGAGCCACCTATCAGATTGTTGCGTTCTACTCAGGATGGATAACATCTTGGTGGTGCAGTACATCAACTGCCTAGGAGGGGTCCGCTCCCGGATGCTTTCGGAGGTGATTTACAGCTTCTGCTTCCAACACAATATCACTCTCCAGGTGTAAGAAATTGTGACCCTCTTACAAGGTTATTCTTTTAGGGAATTTGTGACAAGTAAGACACAAACACAAGTGTATAAAATAAATGTATTGTTAATATTGACTTAGGATACTGTTTAAGATTTTAAAAGGAATATACACAATACACATTATAACCACATCCAGTCCAAAACCAAAATATACATAGCAAAAGGGCAATACTTAAACATTTAGATGAAGATCTTCCCCTTGCGCCTTCATCTTTGCTAGTCTGGGACAGTCTCTCTCAGTTCACCATGGCACCTCTGCTTTGCTGCACTGTCCTCCCCAAAAGAGATGAAGAGAGAAAGAGAGCAACCTTATTGGCTGTTGTCCTTTTTAAAGACTGATTCTTGCAGTCCTTAACTACATATCCCAGAATCCTTTTTCCCTCCAAAACACAAACTTCCATGGTTTTCCTGATAACATACATGAAAAACTGGTCGACAGGAGAACTGCTGGAGGGATGTAAGCTTTTGTTTTAGCTGGGTGCTGTAAAATTAAACTAAAAGCTTTCATCATTATCACACTGTTATCAAGTAGATGACCCCAAGTTGTGAAACCAGTCACATGCACAGAGAGTTACATACAGGGGCGGACTGACCACTCGGGCAGATAGGTCCTGGACCGAGGGCCCGAGGCAGTCAGGGGCCCGGCAGCACAGCAATGCTATGGCTGGGGAGATCAGAGATGGCATGATTTCTGCCATATCACTCTGTAAATTACCCTCCTCGCCCCCTCCCTCACCCTTTTCTCTTCTCGCAGGGAGACCTGGCAGCGATCATCCTGTTCATGCTGCCAGGTCTCCTCCTCCTGTGCGGTGCTGTGTGTGAGGAGGAAGAGGTGGGGCCGGGAAGTGACATCACTTCCTGCCCTCGCCTGAAGAGAATAAGCTGCAGCAGCCTGGCAGACAGCTCAGATAAGCTCCTTGTAGATTTTTATTTTTCATACTCACCTCAGCACCCCCTGTCTCCTTGCACCCACCACATCTCCCCCTGTACCCACCTCAGCCCCCTTTTATCTATCTCAGCACCCCTTTACCCATCTCAGCCCCCCTGTATCCACCTCAGCCCCCCTGTATCCACCTCAGCCCCCCTGTATCCACCTCAGCCCCCCTGTATCCACCTCAGCCCCCCTGTATCCACCTCAGCCCCCCTGTATCCACCTCAGCCCCCCTTTATCCACCTCAGCCCCCCTGTATCTATCTCAGCCCCCCTGTATCTATCTCAGCCCCCCTTTATCTATCTCAGCCCCCCTTTATCTATCTCAGCACCCCTTTACCCACCTCAGCACCCCTTTATCCACCTCAGCCCCCCTGTATCCACCTCAGCCTCCCTGTACCCACCTCAGCCTCCCTTTATCTATCTCAGCCCCCCTTTACCCACCTCGCCCCCCCTCAGACCCTTCCTGTACCCATCTCAGTCCCCCCTGTACCCATCTCAGACCTCCCCTGTACCCACCTCAGCCCCCTGTACCCACCTCAGACCCTTGTACCAGCCTTAGGCCCCCTGTACCCACCTCAGCCCTACCCACCCTCAGCCCCTCTTTATCCCCCTCACCCCCGGTACCCATCTCAGACCCCCCTGTACCCACCTCAGCCCCCCCTTCATCCACCTCAGTCGACAGGAGAACTGCTGGAGGGATGTAAGCTTTTGTTTTAGCTGGGTGCTGTAAAATTAAACTAAAAGCTTTCATCATTATCACACTGTTATCAAGTAGATGACCCCAAGTTGTGAAACCAGTCACATGCACAGAGAGTTACATACAGGGGCGGACTGACCACTCGGGCAGATCGGTCCTGGACCGAGGGCCCGAGGCAGTCAGGGGCCCGGCAGCACAGCAATGCTATGGCTGGGGAGATCAGAGATGGCATGATTTCTGCCATATCACTTCATCCACCTCAGTCCCCCCTTCAGCCACCTCAGCCCCCCTGTACCTGCCTCAGCCCCCCTGTACCTGCCTCAGCCCCCCTGTACCTGCCTCAGCCCCCCTGCTCCCACCTCAGCCCCTTCTGCTCCCACCTCAGCACCCCCCTGCTCCCACCTCAGCACCCCCCTGCTCCCACCTCAGCCCCCTCTCTACCCACCTCAGCCCCTCTTTGTACCCCCTCAACCCCTCTTTGTACCCACCTCAGCTCAGCTCCTCCTCCACACACCACATCTCTCCTTGCACCCATCTCAGTTCCCCTGAACTCACCTCAGCCACCATTCCTCCCTACACTCACCCCAGGATCTTCCTAAGCCCCTATGTACCCACCACAGCCCCTATGCCACCTCCACCTACCATAGCTCTTATGCCTTCCAGTACCCACCACAGCCCCTTGTCTACCCGCATCCACCACCCACCATAGTCCCTATCCCTTTCAGTACCCACCACAGCCCTTATGTCCCTCCTGCGCTAACCACAGTTTCTATGTCCCTTCCTGTGCTTACCACAACCTCTGTCCAGCCCCGCACCCACCTCAGTCCCCGTGCCTCTCCGTGCCCACCACAGCCCCCGTGCCTTCCTGCACCTACTTCAGCATCTACCCCCTATGCACACACTACAGCCACTATACTACTTATACACAGTAGAGCCCCTATTATCCAAACACGCACACACAACAGCCCCAGTAAACACCAGATGCCTACTACAGATTCTATCCCACACACACTGCAACACAACCAGCCCTGTCCACTCACATACTGCACTGCAAATAGCCCCATTAACACACGCAAACACCCACAAGGAGCCTCGCTGTATAGACACAATCCCACATGCAGCCTCCCTACAGATACACATCACAAACAGCATACCCACCACTGCAATACTGCACACAGCTTCCATACACACAATTATTACAATCACTTATATAGCGCCAACATATTCTGCAGCGCTGTACAATAGTTAAAACAAGAGTAACGATTAATTCACAACACTTTGACATACAGGCACACAACATCACTAGCAGCATCCCCACACACGCAACCCCACAAGTAGACTCCGAACACATGTGGCTACTTGTATGGTTGCACATGTGGGGACGCTGCCTGTGATGTCCTCAGCAAAATCCTTGGAAGTGTGTCATTAAATTTGCTTTATTTCTTTATTTTAATTGCTGGGGATGCACGTCAGCAAGGGTTACTCCATCTAAATACAGTGTTTATTAAAAAATTGTTTCTGGTTGGACTAACCACTTAAAAGTAAATCTAGCCATTTTTGGGGGCTCCACGGGTGTGGGAGTCAGGGCTGTGTGGCTCTCACACAGCTATTCTGTGTGCTGGCCAGCCTACACATAATATATGTGTGAAAGCAGCAGAAAGAAGGGGGAGAAGAGTAGTAGGGAACCAAGAAACCTTGTACCAGGACGGGGGCCCTTGATCACCCACTGACCGAGGGCCCTGTGAGTGGTCAGTCCGCCCCTGGTTACATACAATATCTAGATATAATATATACAATGTTTTGCATATCAATTTCACTGGGAGTGTCGAACCTGACAGTGAACTGGTTCTCCAGACATTGGAGGGACGCCAGCAATTGCAGACTCCATCGTTCAATTTTCCCCGAGATCGCAGACCGGATGGGCCCATTCACAGTGGATCTCTTCGCCTCTGGGACGAACTTCCAGTCCAGTTGGCTTCCGGACCCGGCTTGCACGGCGGTGGATGCCTTCTAGTGCATCCACCAAAGGGCAGGCTAATTGAGCTTTGGTCCGTTCTCAGCACTCTCTTGCGACTTGTTTTTTGTTTTCCTTAAGTTTAAAGGGTAATCCAGACGTGGACCCCTTGCTCACGGTGCCTAGAGGAATATTGGCTATACCTCACTGATGATGCTTAACAAGGTTTAAATGATCGTCTGGGTTTGCTGTATCTCTCAGAGCCATCCTGTATCTTGGATCTGTTCTGCCCTTTTGGGTGGAATCAGTCTGAGAACAAGATGAGCTAAAACCAGCTTGAGAACTGAGCGGTGATCCATCGAAGGGCAGGCTAATTGAGCTGTTGTCCGTTCTCATCAGCACTCGTTGTGACTTGTTTTTTGCTCTCCTGAAAGCTTTCATCATTATCACACTGTTATCAAGTAGATGACCTCAAGTTGGGAAACCAGTCACATGCACAGAGAGTTACATACAATATATTGATATAATATATACAATGTTTTTCATATCAATTTCTTACACCTGACGGTGGACTGGTTCTCCAGACATTGGAGGGCTTATGCGTTTCCTCCGTTCACTATGATCTCCAGAGTCCTTCTACAAATGCGACGTCAACGTGTATCTTTGTTGTTACTGACCACCCTATGGCAAAGTCATGCTTGGTTTCCGGAGCTATTGGAACTTTCACATCAGGATCCGATCCTCCTGCCAGCCTCACAGACGGTCCTCTCTGACCCTCGAGGTAACCCTTATCCCCTGGTGGTGGACAGCCACCTCCGCTTAGTGGCCTGGACTCTTTCAGGGGAACTTGGAACGTGATGAACTATCACAGTCAGCTCCTCTGGGTCTCCTGGGCTCCTGGAACTAGGAGATGCTACTTGTCAGCACGGAACTCTTGGTGTTGTTGGTGCCTGAAACGAAATACCGATCTCTTTACAGCCCCTGTATCCAGTGTTTTGAACTTCCTCTCTCACTTGTTTGACCTTGGGCGGTCATATAGTTCGGTTAACGTAGGTCGGCGATCTCGGTGGCTCACGTGCCACTCCATGTTTTCCCCTTTGGTCAGGATCCGTTGGTTGCAGACTTCTCAGGGGCATAAGACTAACACGTCCTATGACGCCTAACTACTCCTCCCTCTGGGACATGCATGCGGTCTTATCGTTCCTCCAGGATTGGCCAGATAATCAGAACCTGTACCTCCGACAGCTTTTGGCTAAATTTGCTCTCCTGCTATGCCTCATTTCATTTCTCCAGGTCTCTGACGTCCATGCTTTCGATGTCGATGAGTTTTCCTTTTCTCCAGATGGGGTGACCTTCTAGGTGTCTAGGCATACCAAGTCGGACTCGACGGCTATCTTCTACCCATATTTCCGTGACTCACCTAAACTCTGCGTGGTGGCGGCTCTATCACGATATGTGTCGATTACAACTCCGCTTAGCCCTTCTCGTTCCGGACAATTACTGGTCTCCTATGTACGACTTCACAAGCTGATCTCTTCTACTACCCTGGCGCGATGGATCAGATAGTTGTTGTCCTTGGCCAGTGTGGATTCGGCCTTCAGATCGAATTCTGTTAGGGGTGCAGCGTCGTGTGACGCCCTTATAGCTGGAGCCTCCCTCCATGATATCCTATGCTCTGCAGACTGGTCTTGAGAAGACACTTTCCGACGATTTTATTTCAGGCCAGCGGATCATGCTTCATTTGCCTTCTTGGCTGAGCGTTAAAACAGCAAATATGAAGCCTCCTGTCATGTTATAAAATTGTAGATTATGCTAGCTTTAGTGTACTTATAATCTTAATTTTATTAATGGCAGGAGGCGAATATTTCCCTCCCAGTGTCACCCTACCCTTATTCTGTTTTGTCAGGCGATTTGGCTGTATCAGGTATGTTGTTCTACAGGATTACGTTAAGGTTTGTCACATGTTTGTTTGCTATTCTTCTAGAATGTTCGGGTGAGATTTCTGTTGATTTTAGTAATGTCTGAATTACTCTGGGTGGCTGCATGTTTTTTCAAAGTACATTTCATTCGTTAACCAATTCTTTCGATTCTGTTTATCTAGTTTCAGTTTAAAGTTTCATCTGTCTGTTAATTAGCGCTGATTTCCTTCTGTATTTTGTAAAGTTTAATCTACGTTCCACGTTCAAGTTCTTCTTCTGGATGACTGTCGTTGGATTAGTTTTTTCTACTACTACAGTTATATTTCTTTGGTTGTTCTATTCTTTGGTTTTGTCGCAGCTTGAAAGAGGAAGTAGTTGGTTGGGAGGGGACTTTTATTGTACTTTATTTTTTTCTGATTGGTTGTTTTCTCTCTATGTTAATGTGCTGCTGTGGAGTTCTAGTAAAGAGAGAATTAAGCAAATATTTTCCTCCTGTCATTAATACATTTAAGATTATAGGTACACTAAAGCTTGCATAATCTTAAACCGGGAAACGCTGCTCTACACAAAAAAAATTGTTTTTTTAGAGCAGAAACATTTATAATACTGATATCATCATCGGTGAAAAGGCAGTTTGTGAAAAATGCAAAAATAAAAATATGAATGCTAACTTTGGCCAGTGTTTGTGACTAAGTGGCTACTAAAAAAGACTGGACATATACTCCATTTTAAAAATATTTTGTCTACTTTTGCAATGGTATGCTATGATGGGGGTAATTTTCATTCCTGGGCTGCCATACGATCTCAAAGGCAACATAGGTCCAGCAAACCAATCTGGCAAATTTCAATGTGTAAAAACTGAAAAGGGGGCAAGCCCTATATTAGACCCTGTATCATTTTAATACCCCATTAAACCTCTAGATACTGTTATACTCGTGAGACATTGCTGAACACTAATATGTGTATTTTACTGCAGTAAAAGCGAAGAGTATTATGACATTCTTGGTAACGTTCCATGCAGAAATAAGAAAATATCAACAGTTCTTAATTTTTCACATTTTGAAATTTAATTTTTTTTCATATTAAGTTATATTATATGTATAAATATTTGATGTGAAATAAAAACCCTACACATCCTGAACAAAATTACAAATAATATGTGTGGGTAATATGGAAGAGGTAAATTATGTTTAAACAGACAAATAGCTAAAATTCCAGAACTTGTCAAGTTCTGTTTACTTGCTGTCCAATATATCCCACCCTTGACGGGTGCCATTGTAATGATATAATCAATGTTTTTCACTCCACCTGACAGGTGTTTTAATGTTGTAACTAGTGTATTTCCCAACTAGATTTGAAAGATACTTGTGATTTTCCACATGAAAAAAGACTAAAATGAGAAATTGTTGAGGATTTAACTTTTGCAAATGAAATGCCAAAAACAGGTGATCTGAATTTGTGGGCTGATAATCTACCCCCAGAAAATGAAGAGATGTTGACACAGAACATCACTCTGTCAAAAGGTTTGAAAAACTAAATTGGGAGGTTGCTGATTTGGTCCTGTAATGTCACAAAAACTATAAACACAAGAAGATTTCTGGACTTGGGGTTCTACCATGTGTCATTAAATTCACAACTAAAATTCATTGTGCATGTGAACAAGGCATGAGATGCCATTATACGTTCAGACTTTTTATAAAATGGACATGTAAAAATCCTCAAAATTTCTTATGCAAAGTAACCTGGGTTATAATAGTTTTATTATTATAATATTTGAATTTGTGGGCTGTTGATACGGCCACAAACTTTTTCAAAATTTTTTATTTTTTTTAAGGGCCTGGGTGGTTCAATGTGTCAATTATAATTCTAAAACATTCAATATTTGCATACGTGAAATTGAACCATAGTATCTTATTGCATGGAGATTTAATTTGCATGGTACACAGATTGCATTAAGGTACGGTTTTAAATATTGTTTATTTTATTGGAGAGAAATTGTAGTATAAATGTCTAGTAAGGCAGTTGAGACTATTTATCCATGACAACCCATTTCTAATGATCTAATCAACTAGAGGAGACAAAAATGCGTAGTCTGTCATGCATTGCAGTACTGGCAGTTGAAATGATTGCTTTGGCATTGTCCGTTTCTGGAAATATGTTCATTATTGTTACAAATCTACTGGCTTGGACTAAAAACAAAACGTTTAATTTAAGTGATCAGTTAATCACCTGGATCAGTGTCTCAAATGTGTTCTTTGTACTCCTGAGGCTGATTTCAAATTTAATTTATGAGAAAGTAAACCAAGCGTTCTATATAATGTTGCATCTTGCATTAATATTCTGTAATCTCTGGTTCTGTGCTTGGCTTACTACGTACTTCTGTTTAAAAATCAATAACCTGTGCAACAGGTTCTACATCTCTCTACAAAGGAGGCTCTACAAGATATTTCCATGGATTCCAATACCGTCTGTCCTGGTAGCATTGTTGGTCAGCCTTCCGGTGGCTTTGTTCAGGCCTGAAAAAATACTACCAAGCAAAGCAGACAATGATTCAGTGTCACATATTTTAACTTATAGTAGCAATTTTATAGTATCATTTCTGATATATGGAACATTCTCAACACTTGCTTTCTTTTTTTCTGGGTACTCCATTATGAACATTGTCATGTCTCTTTATAGACACATAAAGAATATGCAAGGCAACATTCGTGGTTTCAGAGGTTCCAATGTAGAAGTTCATGTTCGTGCAGTGAAAACTGTGATCTCTGTCTTGTCATTCAATGTTATATTATTTACAGTTAATGCAGTAACTGTATTTTACATTGATGATATGTCAATACTTTATTACTCCTCTATTTCTACTAGCTTTATTCACTTTCTCTGCTCTGTGATCCTCATAAATGGAAACTGTAACCTATCAAAGTCACTTAGGACACTTAGGAATAGTGTATGTTGCCTTTGCACTCGTTATTCTTCTAAATAGTTTCTTTTCTACAGAGAATTGAATGGCAAATTTAAAAGAGATTATTGAAATGAATTAATTATTACAAGTAAATGCTTTTTTGTATTCTATAATTATGTGAGTTGTGATAGATAAAATGCGTGTGAGATTTTTTGATAATAAGAAAAACATTTTTTTCCAGAATTTAGGATTGGCTGAATGAAATATCATATTGAGTGTAACCGTTTTGTAACAAGGAAGTAGACTTTACTTCCTGATTATACACTGGGAACTAGTTGCATAGTAATCTACTAATGCTATAATTTCTGTGGTTCTTTCATTTTACAATATATATATTTTATCTTGAATTTATATTTACTTTTACAATTTTTATATTTTTTATTTTGTCTATGATTTACTTCTCTGTAATTTATAGTGCTTCAGTAAACATTAAACTCACAAATACACAATTTGTATTGGCTGATTATTTTCCCCTGAGGAATCTATCCCATGTTTGGTAGCGAGTTTGTGGTAGACTATATAAAAATCAATCTCAATGAAGTGGTCTGGGTGCAGTGGTTCTGCAGTTTTACCCCTGCAATACAGAAACTGCAACAACGAATTCTAAAAGAGCAGTAATAAATGCTTTATAGAGATCATAAACTATATAACTCACTTTACTGCCCACTAGTTCTTTAGCATGCAAAGTAGGATGTTTAATGGTTCAAATTGAATGGTTAAAATTCTCACTCACTTTTTTGTAATGAGAAAATTTGCTTCCCCTGTGTGTTTTAACAGCACTTCACTAACAGACAGATTTCAGCATCACTTCTGCCATATATAAGGTGAAGAAACAAAATATACTTTGATACTACAGCATAATGTAGTTTTTCTGGTGTGTATAGTACAACTCTGCAGGCATTTTAATTCAATCACTGACTTTTAGAGAAAAGACAGTGTTTACTGATTAGTAACACCTCTAGTGGTAGTCACTCAGACGGACACTAGAGTTGCTTCATGGGTCAGTTCTACACAATGTGCAGCACTGACATTCAGTGTCTTCATATCCTGCATGGAGGCGCTGAACAATCCTTATAGAGAGGCATTGATGCAATGCATCTCTATGAGGAGATATTTATGCAGTGCTACGTCTTGTCGCGCATGCACAATAGCCTCCAAATGCTTCCATATGGAAAAGCAGTGTATTGACTGAGATCTTTGTGGCAGACCTAGCCACTTCTGAACTATATGTATTGCAGGTTGTCCATAGGCTGAATGTATACTGTATGTCCTTACCTGTATAAGTGCTGTGTTATGGCCGTTCGCATGCTGGCAGCCGTACGCTGCCAGCATACAAAGCATTCGTTCGACGAAACACGGCTATCCCGGCCGTTCGCCGTACGAATGTGGGCTCCCCAGGTAGACCACACATTCACAAGTCGTGTGGCACCAATTAACCGATTGCAACAATGTTGCAATCGGTACTTAAGGGCTCTCCTAGGTGGCCGCCGTTCGGCTACCGACCATGCGGCGGTCGGCCATCTTGGATCCTTTGTCTCTGCAGCGGTGTTCGGTCGTCGAGAGCCTGGAACTGAAAACGGCTACTCAATGATCCGAGCACCGCTGGACTTCCAGAGCGTTCGGGAGTTCCGCGTTCGGCACATTCTGTTCCCCATAGATGTTCGGTACTTTTAAACCGAACTCAATGTTTTAATGTATTTTGTGCGGCGTTCGGTTAGTTTAGCTGGGATCAGAGCGGTATTCTCACTAAATGTGCCCGCCGACCCCAGCTATCTACCGAACGGTCATTCGTCTAAAAGCGAGTAAAAATGTATAAAATATGGATTTCTGTATAAATTGTCGGTTTTGCTCCACGAGGGGATAATCCACTTAATCGTCCATTTTAGTGGGAGTATCCCTCTCGTGTAGCAATGCCTGTTGGGATAAATACAATGCCTGATGGGAGAAATCCCCTGTAACAGCTGTAAGGAAACCCCTTGCAAGGGGAACTGCATAAATATGGAAGTCTGTGAATAAAGCAAGTTAGTTGACTCCCAAACTGTGTTTCGTCCGGTTATTGGGAGGATGGGGAATATTGCCGTGCTTTCTGCTCTGACTGTGGATTTCCTGAGAATACCAACGGATATCGTGGACTAATATACTGCATTCCATTACAATTGGTGGCAAGCGACGGGATCCGAACCTTACAGCCGAAAAGAGGAGTTCGTGTAACTGGAACTACCGAACAAGGAAAGCAAAGGCAATTCGTATGGAGATTGATTATACCATACTGAAACGACAGACTTTAAAGGAACTACTGGAAGCCAGAGGGAAAGTAGCCAGCAGCAAAACCAAGGCTACCCTAATTGCCGAGCTGATGGAGGGAGACCAAACCCGCAGCGCTACACCCCCAGTAGTTATGGAGGAAACCCTCTATGAAAGAGAGATGAGGACCAGGCTAGCATTTTTGCCGCAGCCTATATCGGATGCCATGTTGAACCTGGTGATGGCAAATGTGCAGGAATATGTTATGGCACACAGCCCGCAACACACCTTGACTCGAACCGAGTCCAAAGCCGGGTCCCTTTACAACCCGGTAAAGCCCAAGATCCCGTACCAGGCCTTCAGAGCTTTTTGCGAGGAAAAGGACGAAATAGATGGGTACTTGCAGGACTTTGAAAGACTGTGTGATCTGCATGAGCTAGAACGGTCAGTATGGGTGCAACTGCTGGCAAGCAAACTAGCAGGTCGGGCAGCCGAAGCGTACCGTGCTGTGCCCAGTGAGGACAGCAAAGATTATGAAAAAGTAAAGCGCGCTATCTTGGAGAGGTATGCCATTACCCCAGAGGCATACCGGCGCAAGTTCAGACACTTACGCAAACCAGAGCGAGATTCGCACGCAGAATGGGCACACAAATTAGATCAAGCCTCCCAAGGGTGGATACAGGCCAGCAACGCCACCACCATGGAGGAATTGCGTCAGATGGTGTTGCTGGAGCAATTTTTTAATGGATTGTCACCAGAGACTCAAGAATGGGTGCGGGACAGAAAACCCCTCACCCTAACCGAAGCGGCTAGATTGGCCGATCAACACTTTGATGCCCGGAGGCACCAGGGACCTGTAGCCAAAAGCTACTCCCGACCCACAGGACTACCTAGCGCTACACCATCTCTAGCGCCCACAGCCGCTCCGTTCCGTCCCTCACAAGGACAGATACCGCCACCTTCCAGATACAACGGGCGGGCCAACATCCAGTGCCATTCCTGTAAACAATGGGGGCATATGGCCCGAGAATGCACCCAGAATCGCGGCAGGCCCACCTGGAATCAGGGGCGTCCAAACCCCGCACCCAGGGCGGCTGCTCACCATTACCAGAGGGAACCAGCCACTCAGGATTTGTGGAGTGTTCATGCGGAGGAACCCCTGGGTATATTGCACGAAGTAATGTCGGTCCGAGCCACCGATAACCGGCAGCATCACCGGCAGCTGGTAACCCTTGAGGGGAACGAAGTTCAGGGACTGCGGGATTCGGGAGCTACCTTAACCCTAATAGCACCCCATTTGGTATCGGAGGGCACGCATACCGGCGGATCTGTGGCTGTTCGGGTAGCCGGGGGAGCTGTATACCGACTACCCACGGCAAAAGTACATTTGAACTGGGGTGCGGGGGAGGGGACAGTAGAAGTGGGACTAATGCAGAACTTACCAGCAGATGTTGTGCTAGGGAATGATTTGGGTCAG